>NC_056732.1:1668009348-1668064348 GCF_019279795.1 Protopterus annectens
TGTGTTCCTGGAGACTTTTGGCATGGGCCCATTTACGTCCTGGGTGTCCCCGCCTGCGGATCCTTTGGTGGATCTTATCACCACGCAGGCATGGAAAGAGCCTAACCCCATAGAACAGATGCCTAAACGCCCGGACAAGATTCTCTGTCCACCCTCAGACAGACAGGCTTGATATAAAGAATCCCCTGTGGATGCTATGGTGGTTGCAGGAGCCACCAAGAGGGAACTGGCTCAGGAGAGTTTCTCGGTCCACCCTCTGGACAAGGAGTCCAGGGTGATGGATCGTTTTTGGGAAGCGAGTCTATTCTTCAGTGACGTTTTCCATCTGAACGCTGAACTATTTGGCACATGTTATATGACTGCAGTGAGACCTAGTCACGGAGTTAGCTGAGTCGCCCCCAGCGTCTTTGTCACCGGAGGACAAGCATCTGTTCTCCACGAAAATGTCGATTGTGAAGTTGGTATCTAACACGTCTATGCGCCTCCTTTCCCATGCTATGGAAGGAGCAGCTAGGGCAGCTGTGACTGGCGTGGCTATGAGGCAACACGCTTAGCTCAGACTGTGTCAATTTGCGGACCGCTTTAAGGCGTCTTTCACGAATGCTCGCTTTGATAGTTCTTCTCTTTTTGGGAAGACCATACGTGACACCTTTGTCCAGAGCAAAAAGGACTGCAAGACTTTGTCTGACATCTGAGTCCGCTTCTCTAGCCCTCAAAGATCCTTTTCTAGGAATCAGAGGGGGCAAAAGAAGATGTGGTTCTGAAAATCACAGTTTTCCCGGGACTCTCAGGACAACTCGTCCACTAGAGGCAGAGGGGAACGAGACGGACAGCGCCCCAGAGGTAGAGGGGGTCCAAGGAACTTTGGGTCTAGGGAGCCCTTCTTGGACAGGCCCATGCAGCAGCCCTGAGGGGTTGCCCGACTGTCCTGCATTGGAGGCAGTCGGGGGAAGATTATCCTTGCACCCAATGGCTTGGGAGTCGATAACTGCAGATCGTTTGGTGCTTCAAATGAATATCCAGAGGCTACACCATCCCATTTGTTACTCCTCCCGTCCAAACAAAGCGTCTCCCAGATCTCCCACCCACTCAATGGGAGATGGCAGCGCTAGAGATTTCCAAGCTGCTTCACAAATGAGCCATCGAACCACCCCCCCGATCAGTCCATATCAGGCATTTACTCCAAGTTCTTATTGGTGCCAAAAAAGATGGAGGACCTCGGGCCCATTTTGGACCTGTCACCCTTAAACCTGGCTGTCGCCAAGCAGAATTTCTGGATGGTCACCCTACAGTCTATTCTACCCTATCTTCGAGAATGCGACTGGATGTGCTCTATAGACCTCCAGGATGCTTACTACCACATCAAGATTCACAGAAGCTCCAGGAGATTCCTTCGCTTTCGGCTGGGAGCCAATAATTTCCAGTTCAGAGCCCTACCCTTCGGTCTCACTAGAGCCCCCCGGGTGTTTACCAAGGTAATGGCAGTCGTAGCAGCTCACCTGAGGCTTCAGGGAATTCAGGTATTCCCTTAACTAGATAATTGGCTCCTCGCCGCTTCCACCAAGTTGCTTCTTTGCCTAGCCAGAGACTCCTTCCGTCGTCTTGCAGACAGGCTAGGGATCGCTGTCAATGTTTCCTAGTCCCTCTTTGACCCGGTGCAGAACTTGGGCTTTATTGGGGCACAGATGGACACCCTTCGACTGACAGTCTTCCTGACTCCAGATGGGGGTCCAGAGCCTATTGGCCCATATGTCAGTAGTTCTTGGCCCCAGGCTACCAAAGGCGGGCCACGTTCTCAAAGCCCTGGGCTGTATGGCAGCAGCAATCTCTGTCCTCCCCTCTGCATGTCTTCACATGCGTGTTCTTCAGTGGACTCTAGCCGTACAGTGGTCTTGGGTAGATCTCTCCTTGGAACATCCAATTCAAATCAGCAAAGCCTGCAGGATGTCACTTTTCTGGTGGCTCCAATTGCTGGACATCTTAGCTGAACGTCCATTTGTTTCACCCACAGCGACCATGGACGCCTCCCAACTCTGGTAGGGGGGGCATTATCTGGGAAGGATGGTCCAAGGCACGTGGTCCCAGATTGAGACCAGATTGCATATCAGTGTTCTGGAGATGAGAGCAGTGCTTTTAGCATTGCAAGCCTTCCACATTGTTCTTCCTCTGGGAGCTATTGCAATTCAGTCAGACAACATGTCGGTTGTTTGGTACATCAACAAACGGAGAGGAACCAGATCTTACCCACTGTGTCGTGAGGCCATGAGAGTATGGGAGTGGGCGATCTCCACCAGTCAATTTCTGATTACAACGCACATCCCGGAACGCTCCAACATTTTAGTGGCCAGATTGAGTCAGGCTATTTTAATGCCATACGTGTGGTCTCTGAAACCGTCAATAGCGGAGATCGTTCTTGTGTGGGGTCAGCCTTGCTGCAGTCTCTTTGCATCTCCTTCCAACGTGAAGTGCAGCAAGTTCTTTGCTCTGGTCCCCTCGCCAGGGCATCCCCCCAGAGACTCTCTAGTCCATGCTTGGCCTTGTGGGTTATTGTATGCTTATCCCCCGTTAACTCTCATTCCGAAGTTTCTTTAGAAAGCTTGCCGACTGGGGTGCAAAGTGATCCTCATTGCCCCATTCTGGCCTTGTCCGGTGTAGTTCCCCTTTCTCTGGTTTTATGTTCTAGCTCCTCCTTGGATTCTGGATCCTTGCCCCTATCTCATTTCTCATCCTTCGGGCACTTGTCTGCCCAACCTGGACAGCCTCAAACTGACTGCTTGGTTGCTCCAGTTCCCTTGATTGCCAGGACTCCTGGTCTTTCATCTTTAGTAAAAACTATTCTGGTGATGTCCAGTATGGCCTCCACTAGGAAGATTTACCACAGTAAATGGAAACGATTCTCTATTTGGGCTTCTCAGAGAATCCTGGATCCTTTTTACAGCCGCTGTTCCTGTAGTGTTGGATTTCTTAGCCAATATTTTTCAGCAAGGGGCTAGTTCCTCCACTGTGAAAGTGCAACTGGCAGCTATCTTTCTTTTGCGTCCTCCAATTAAGGACTCCGTTCCTCCTTGGGACCTTACCTTGGTTCTCCAGGCTTTAGTTGCTCCCCTCTTTGAACCTGCAGCATCCATAGATTTGAAGTTCTTATCCTGGAAGACAGCCTTCCTAGTGGCCATTACATTGGCTAGGAGGGTTTCTGAGATTCAAGTATTGTCTTCTGTGCCCCCTTACCTGATTTTCCATAAGGGCAGGGTTTCTCTCCGCACAAACCCTTATTTCTTACCAAAAGTGGCTTCTGAATCGAACATTTAATCAAACAATTAACCTGCCTGTTTTCTTTCCAAATTTTCATAACTAGGGTGAATATAAATTGCATTTGCTAGATGTTCATAGACAACTTTGTTTTTATTTACACAGAGCAAAGTCCTTCCATAAGTCTGACCAGTTATTGGTGTCCTTTGCTAAACCCTTTCTGGGTAAAGCCATCTCCCAGGTTTCCTTAGCTAGATGGATTGCTCAGTGTAGTTTTCAAATTTATAAAGACAAAGGTCTGTCCCCGCCTGGTCCTGTTAAAACTCATTCTACCAGATCTATGGTGACTTCTGCTGCCTTTTGGTTTTGGGTTTCACTGGATGACATTTCTCATTATAAGTTGAATTTGATTCGCAGAGGGAGAGCATCCTTCGGCTCTGCGTTGCTCAAGAATATCCGTCCATGAGGGCCTCCCAGGAGTTTAAGTAGCTGGGGACTCTGTCCTACAGGTTGCAGATAAAATGAAGTTAACTACTTCAGCTAAAGAGAAGCTATGTACTCACCGTAACGTTCCATCTGAATAGTTACCCTTCATTTTTCTGCAACCGTCCCACCCTCCTTCCCCCAAACCTGCTCATGGTTTATTGTAAAGTTGATTAGTTTGAGTAGTGGCAAACTCGATCTGAGGGAAGGTAGGAGATGGTGATGGGTTATGGGTAAGGGGGAGGAGCTTGGAGCTCAGAGCAGATGCTTGAAAAGTTGCCGGCACGGATCGGATACTGATCTGAATACCCACAGGTTGCAGAAAAATTAACTACTCGAGGAGTTTTTTGTAGTGTTTTTGAATTTGTTGCCATTAAAAACTGGTTACCATAAACCAGACAATTTAATGAGATTACGCTGAGATAAATGGTTAAAAGGAGGGAAGCACGACCGAGATTGAGATACAAAAGTGCAAGTGTTATTAGAGATCACTGGAGGAGTGAGTCTCTGTACCCTGCAATCGTGCAGTACTAATATAATACATTTGTGGCACTGTCTGTACTGACATGCAATATAAATGGGCTAGCCAAGGATTATTGAAAGGAACTGGTAATACCAGCAATAAGACATGCAGAAGGGCAGCTAATTGTGCTACAAGAAACACATACCTGTAGATTGGAACGCAAACCCTTGAATAGGGCAAACCACTATTCCGATGAAATTGAGAGTAGGAAAAGAGGGGTTATAACCATGTTTTATGAGGCACCTTGAGCTACGTGTAGACGAAAGGAGCTAAGGATAAAATAGGGAGAGAACTGTTAATGAAGGGTTATTTAGAGGGGAAGTAGGATTACATTGGGGAATATATATTTACCTTCCAAGGCTACAAGGAGGGAAATTCAAAACTGTATTTGGTATGTTATAGATTTTATTCAAGGAGTGGCAGTACATGCATGTGACTGGAATGTAGATGCTAGCACTTGGCTGAGAAAGTTGAGTAAGGGGAAGTTTTTGAAGCTGATTAAACAATTTGATTTGACTGATGTTGGAGAAAAATACTTCAGGACATGGGGCATTTACATACAAGTTAGGGCAGTATGGTATAAGAGCCTGATTGGGTAGGGGCTATATTACAGGTGAACATGAATTTCTAATTAAGGTATGTATACATCCCTGATAATTATCAGATCATCCCTTGATAAAGGTGCAAATGAATCTGCCATCCTACCTGCTAAGCAAACATTGGAGAGTCTCCAGGATGGTTGATTTTGGAGCATAAAAAGACACTATTAAAACAGTGCTGTATGGTGGGATTAAAATCTATAGAGGAATTGAATCAGGAATATTATAGAGAATGAGATAATTGTAAGATTAAGTTAAAGAACAATATCTGGTAAATAGAAGTAATACTCGAATGTCTAGTCAGTTAGAAAGCCTAAAGATTGTGCAGTGGGATGAGGCAGCATTGGAAAGGGAAGGGACTGTTGAATGACCAAGGCAATGAGCAGGAATGGCTAGAGGAGCTTGATGGGCAGATACAGTGGTGCCGTTTGTCACATAGACTTGTATGCTTTGAAAATACTCATAAACAACAAAAAAAGTTAGCCGTTAAAATAGGGAAGCAAATCATAGAGAAATGGCTGTGGAAGTTTGAGGGATCCACGGATGGACAGGATAACTAAGGACCCTAGAGAGATGCAAAGAATTTTTGAAAAATATATCTTAGGGAATATACCAAAAGACATGGGGCTAATAGAGATTGGAGAAGTCTAGTAAATAGAATTTTTTTATGGGAGGACTGATTTTTTTTCTCCTTGTCCTTTATAACACTCCCATCTGCTTTTTGCAGTTTTTCCCAGCAGTAGAAACGTTACTCCTTCTAGGCTCCGCCTGTATCCACCAAAATATTTTCAGTACTCCATCATTAACTTAGTATATGTAAGCTCGTGCAATCTTTTCACTTCTTTCACTAATTTTCCCTTTTTCTCTGTTACCTCTTAAAATTTCTGTACACAAACATTCATTGGACCTCTAGAACCCTCATGTCACGTTTCCGGTCTTTCTGTTTTTTCCCAGTACAGTCCTTCAACTTTATCTCATATTGCTTCTTTATTCCATCCCACCAACTGCCCCTAGCTCCTCCCTGCCCATCCTGGTTTTCATTATTGCCTGAACTGCTTTCTGGAGGATAATGTACTGGGAGTTCTCCAGTCCAAGACTGATGGTTTACCTTATTCTGAATGCCTGGGACCAGTAATACTGAGTTGCGGGAATGATTAGAAATTTAGCATTCCACAGTCGAAATTTGAGTAACCTGTCTTTCTGCCAGTCCCCACCAGCCTTCTGAAAATTTTAAGTACACCTCTCAGCATGCATCTTTGCAACTCCTTTCCTGCATAGCCTGGTGTAAGCCTATTTGCATCTAACAAGAAGTTCCTTTTTCCCAAACCACATGCCCAAACATGGATTCATTGAGATATTAAAGTCTTCACCCCCCCCCCCCCAATAATTGTGTTCCACCTCTCCAAAGTAGACGTTCCAATTTCTCAAAAAGAAATTGTGGAAGTCTTTGGCTCTGTATGGGCTGCATATGTCTTGTGTAACCATGATATGTCTGCCTGTTTTCCTTTTGTTTTTTCTGTCCTTCGTTACTTCCTGCAGCCCTTGACAAAAAGCATAACTATCCCCTTTTTTCCCCACCAGCCTTATGAATGAATTCCTCCACTGGATAATTGCAGAATGACAATTTGAAACTGCTTTAGTGTGTATAATTATAGTGTATTAGCAAGCACTGACATGCAGAGGCATCAACACTTGGTTGACATCTACACATTGAAACTCCATTACAAACTAAACAAATATCCAGAACTGCACTGATCCAAAAGTAGAGCAAGTACTGTCCTTGTATGATTACTTGACCCCCCCCCCCCCAAAAATAAATAAATAAATAATGGTAACACCAGACACCCTTTGTTTGATTAGTGATATTGTTAGGAAAGGGTTTTTTGTAAGGGGTTGTGTAGGGGTAGCACCTGTGAGTAAGGATGGACAGGGAAGGCTTCGCTTTCCTTCATGCTCAATGTATAACTTGGATTAGGTTGTATGGTCAAAGCTAAGGGGAAGTTTCACACTCTTTTTGGCTCTGTCGTTGACAGTGTTACTTCATACGTTAGCATAACGTATACCTCAATAGTGGATCATTAGTTAAGAGGTAGAAGGACATTTCCAGTTTAACGTTCCTCCACAGTTTGAGTAATATCCGGAGTAGTTTGACTTATTTCAGGGTATGGTGGGTGCAGTATGTCTGTTGGAGACAAGTGTAGTCACAGCTTGTGTTGTTGGGGGAAGGAGCAGAGCTGCTTAGAATGAATGGCTTTCGGAAATCGGGGACATTCTCAGAAGACAGCCCATTGCAAGTCCCTTCCCAAAGTACTTTGCAGAGTACATATGCAGCAAGAGACTGGGAAAAAACTGAAAGGTGGTGACGCAACCCTAATGGCTGCCTAGATGATGACCTTTGTCTGCAAGAGGGTCTAATGGTCAGCAAGCAGTGAGGCAAAAGTTGCAAAAAAATAAATGGGCTGCTTACAGAATGTGTCACTGGTTCCTCTAATGGTATCTTTTCGTTGCACCAATGGGCCAGGTTAAACATTGTAGAATTAAGGGTTATGAATTCCTTTTCGTTGCACCAATGGGCCAGGTTCAACATTGTAGAATTAAGGGTTATGAATTCCTTTTCATTGCACCAATGGGCCAGGTTCAACATTGTAGAATTAAGGGGTATGATTTCCTTTTCGTTGCACCAATGGGCCAGGTTAAGCATTGTAAAATTAAGGGTTATGAATTCCTTTTCGTTGCACCAATGGGCCAGGTTAAACCTTGTAGAATTAAGGGTTATGAATTCCTTTTCGTTGCACCAGTGGGCCAGGTTCAACATTGTAGAATTAAGGGTTATGAATTTGTTGCACCAATGGACCAGGTTAAACATTGTAGAATTAAGGGTTATGAATTCCTTTTTCATTGCACCAATGGGCCAAGTTAAACATTGTAGAATTAAGGGTTATAAATTCCTTTTCGTTGCACCAATGGGCCAGGTTAAACATTGTAGAATTAAGGGTTATGAATTCCTTTCCATTGCACCAATGGGCCAGGTTCAACATGGTAGAATTAAGGGTTATAGAATTCCTTTTCGTTGCACCAGTGGGCCAGGTTCAACATTGTAGAATTAAGGGTTATGAATTCCTTTTCGTTGCACCAATGGGCCAGGTTAAACCTTGTAGAATTAAGGGTTATGAATTCCTTTTCGTTGCACCAATGGGCCAGGTTAAACCTTGTAGAATTAAGGGTTATGAGATGTTCATCGTGCATACAGCTGCAGTAATCACATGTGGGTTCTCTGCCGTCAGGCGGGTCCTCGGTCGGCCGAATTCCATAGTCTTGGTCCGGCGACGGTTGTTGCTGCCTTCTTCCCTGACGTCAGAGCGACAAGGGTATACAAGTCACAGCCGACACCATATTCTCCAGTCTTTTTTGCCGCGCGGTGCCCTAAGCAGATGCAGTTCGCAAGTGCCGGTCCGCCAGCTCCTGAATTTACAAAAAATTGGAAACCGAAGTCTTCTTTAAAGCTAAGTACCCTGTTGGGGAAACTTTTCTTGCCTCAGACCGATGTCAGACAAAGTTAACAATTGTATTTCTTGTGGGAAGCAAATACCGCATAAGGATTTCCATTCCCTTTGCATACCTTGTTTAGGCCCAGACCACGACGTCTCGGGCTGTCGCTTCTGTGCGACTTTCAATAAACCCTCTATTAAGCGTTGGGCGGAGTTCGCCCAACATTATTTTGGTAAAGCCTTTAATTATAAAATGTCATCGGATACTCAGACTACCGTTTTGTCCAAAAAACGCAAGGACAAAGACCGACACGCGAGGCCCGCGGTCTCCACCGACACCACGCCAAAGCCGGCTACACGTGGTGCGGTTCTCAGCGAGAAGCCTATGCAGTCCCTGACTACCGACGACACTTCCTTGGCGGTGTCTTCTGTACCCGAGACCGCTGGTACCTCGGCCCTTACTCAGACTACAACTACCGAAACCACAGTGAGTGTTGAGCCTCCTAATGTGGACAGGTCCACTTCCACCCAGGGTGTATTTAGACCCTCTTCTTCCTTTTCTATTAAGGCCTTCACTAAGTCCAAATCAGCCATGCATCCCAAGAGGCCTGTTGCACAGGGCCCATCCCCAGGCCCCATGCCTAAAAAGCAGATGCTTAAAATGGCTGAGGATTTAATTTCCTATATCAGGGGTTCCCAACCCCCTCCAGACAAGAGACCCAGAGTAGAGAAAGACTCTCCCTCTTCTGAACAAGGCTCCATTTTCTCAGAACATTCTGATGTGGAGGAACACTCGTACTCCCCTTATGAAGATTCTGATGCAGAACAGTCTATTCCTTCTGTATCTCCCCCAGAGGATTTTTCTTTTGGGGAAACCTTACACACCTTGAGGGAGCACTTCCATTGGGAAGGCCAAGATTTTTCTGATTCAAAGAAAAGGCTTAGGGAATTTCTTTTGTTACTGCAACACAGATCTCTGGCTATACCTCCTGTCCTGGACATACTTGATGATGTTTACTCGGAGGCTTGTCTTAATCCAGATTCCCTGCCTCCTGCACCAGTCAAACCTGATAGGTACTACAGAGTCCCTAACTCTCACCAATTTCTTTTCAAAAGCCATAATGCTGACCCTGAAACCATTTCTCAAGGCCCCAAGGGAATGAAGGCCTCTACTGCCAAGAATCCACTACCTTCTGAAAGAGAATCTAGATCCTTAGAAAGGTGGGGAGAAAAGGTATACACCTCGGCCACCCTAGCCATGAGGGCCTTAAATTGTCAGTTCCATATGCTTAAATATCAGCAGTTTCTGTTATCTCAATTACGAAACAAAATGTCTCAACCTGAACGACCAGATTTGAAGGAATTGCAGGATATGATGCATAGTGCAGAACAAGTGGGTAAACACACCTTGCAATGTGGTTATGATGCCTTAGAGGCCTCAAGTAGAGCTGCTGCTACAGGAGCTGTCATTCGTAGACATGCCTGGCTTAGGGAACAAAGCTTGCCTGATCATGTTAAAGCTAAACTACTAGATGCTCCTTTACAAAAGGATGTGCTATTTGTTACTAATGCTGAGGAGATGCTACGAAAAATGGAAGAAAAAGCTAAATGTATGCAAACTGTCAATGCTTTTCTAAAGGTACAGCCACCTCGTTTTAGCAGAAATTGGCCTTCAAAAAACTGGTCCTTTCCAGCCACGGACAAGCCCCAAAGAGGT
The DNA here is from genome assembly GCF_019279795.1 of Protopterus annectens. Classification (NCBI taxonomy): domain Eukaryota; kingdom Metazoa; phylum Chordata; order Ceratodontiformes; family Protopteridae; genus Protopterus; species Protopterus annectens. The sequence continues at coordinate 1,668,019,408 of NC_056732.1, forward strand.
AGATACAGGCGCTCAAGGGGCAGAGGACAATCTCAAGGATCATATAGAGGCAGACAATGGCAAACTCAAGCACCAAGAGGTGGCGAAGACAGTGCACAAAGAGGTTCCTACTCATGAACAAGGTCAAGGTTTTTATTCCAGACTATTCCTGGTACCAAGAAAAGGAACCGACTGAAGACCCATTTTCGACTTATCCATCCTAAATACATTTCTACTTGTACCAAAATTCAAGATGCTCACATTACAGCAACTTCTTCCCATGCTGGGCAAGGGGTTTTGGCTGGTAACATTGGACCTCAAGGAGGCATACCTGCATGTCCCAATCGGACAAAGCTGCAGAAGATACCTCAGATTTCTTGCAGGTTCAATCCACTATCAATTCTCTACATTGCCCTTTGGCTTATCTACTGCGCCCAGAGTATTCACGAAATGCCTGGCATCAGTAATTGCCTACTGCAGACTTCAAGGGATACAAATTTACCCTTATTTGGACGACTGCCTGATCCAAGCGGACAGCAAGCACACTCTTCTGGAACATCTGGCTTATGCAACACTGTTACTGAATTCTCTGGGATACACAATCAACAAAGAGAAATCCAGGCTGACACCATCTCAGAAAATAACTTTCCTGAGTGCCAACTTGGACACAAACACCCAGATGGGCCTATTTTACGCCAGAAAAACAAGGGCAACTAACTCAGTACTTCAAAACACTAGCAAATTGTACCAGGCTTACTGCAAGGAAAATCCTGCAGGCTCTGGGCTTCATGGCATCTTGCATTCTTTTAATCCCATGTGCAAAGTTGCATATGAGAAAACTTCAATGGTACCCAAAAAGCCTGTGGTCTCAACACAGCCACAATTTGGACACAATAATACCAATAATTCCATGTTTGCAAAAGGAATTTCTATGGTGGGCCCAAGCATGTCAAGCAAACACAGGTCTCCCATTCTGCAAGCCTCAAGCAAATCAAGTCATCACAACAGACGCCTCAGATTACGCCTGGGGGGCACACATGACAGGCAGGTGCATTCAGGGCAAATGGCCCCAAGAGGAAAAGTACCTTCACATCAATCAAAAAGAAATGCTAGCAGTGATAAATGCAATTACAGCATTCAAGGACCTCCTGTATCCAGGACAATTATTGATAAGAACAGACAACACCACAGTAATGTGGTACATAAACAAACAAGGAGGAACACATTCATACCCCCTGTGCAGACTAGCCATGACACTTTGGAACTTGGCTCTGGAATGGCAAATCGAACTTCAAGCACAGTACTTGCCAGGTTTGGAAAACACGCTGGCAGACAATCTAAGCAGACATATGACAGATCCACACGAATGGAAGCTACATCCACAGGTGTTTACAAAGATAATGCAAGCATGGGGAAGGCCAGACTTAGATCTCTTCGCCTCCCACAGGAACCATCAATTGGAAAAGTTTTGTTCAAGGACTTTTCATCCAAAGGCATGGAGGGTGGACGCCCTTTCATTCATTTGGACAGCATGGACAGTGTACGCTTTCCCACCTCTGCCTCTTCTATCCAAGGTGCTCTTGAAAGCAAGAGCAGACAGACCGAAGATGATACTGATTGCTCCAGACTGGCCAAGGCAGCACTGGTACCCACTCCTAAGGAGCCTAACACATACTCCTCCCTGGCCTCTACCTCTAATGCCTCTTCTGCTGACTCAGCACAGCTACAAAACTCTTCACAGTCAGCTAAAAACACACAATCTTGCTGCATGGAAAATTCCTTAACACCACAGCAGACCCTACTCTCCAAAGAGGTGCAGGATGTCATTCTGGAGGCCAGAAGGCCATCTACTAGGAAGACTTACTCAGCAAAATGGAAACAGTTTTGCTCTTGGAATGAGAAAAAAGGCCAGGACCCTAGAAAACTGAATTTGCCTCAGGTATTACAGTATCTAGCTGAGCTGCTGAACAGTGGACTTTCATTTTCCTCCATTAAAATCCAGGCCTCAGCCATTTCTGCAGAATTCAACACGGATCCACCGTTATTCTCTCGCCCACTTTTAAGGCAATTCCTCAGAGGGGCTAAGAATATAAGACCACCAAGGGAACAACCAGTGCCAGCCTGGGATCTTAATTACATTCTAGAAAAATTAACATTGCCTCCCTTTGAACCAGCTGCCTCAACAGATTTGCAATACTTGTCCTGGAAAACAGCTTTCCTCCTGGCCATTACCTCAGCTCGTAGGGTTTCGGAACTTCAAGCCCTCATGGCTGTGCAGCCCTTTCTTATCTTCCATCAGGACAGGGTTTCCCTTCGAACCAACCCGTCATTTATGCCTAAAGTGGTATCCAGGGTAGCTTTAAATCAAGCCATACACTTACTTACCTTTTACCCCAATCCTCAAAACAAAGGGGAAAGGCTGCTACATTCCTTAGACATTCATAGACAGCTACGTTACTATTTGGACAGAACAAAGCCTTTCAGGAAATCAGAACAACTTTTTGTGTCTTATGCTGTAGGAGCTCAAGGGAAGCCTGTTACCAAACAGACAATCTCTAAATGGATAGGCCACTGCATACGCTTTTGTTACTCCTATCATGGGAAACCTGTCCCTGTAGGCATCAGACCACACTCCACCAGGGCCACAGTTACCTCCACAGCCTTCCTCAGAGGAGTTCCTACCAAAGATATCTTGGAGGCAGCCACTTGGAGTTCTGTACATACCTTCACAAGACACTACCACCTGCCTTTATATTCCAAATCTAGAGCAGGCTTTGCTACTGCTGTACTGCAGGGCATTCTGGCTCATCCCAGTTCTACCTAGTGCCTACCACCCTGTGCGTAGCTTTGGGACTCTACCCATATGTGATTACTGCAGCTGTATGCACGATGAACATAGTACAGTTTTGTACCTACCATAAATGTAGATGTTAGAGTGCTAATACAGCTGCAGTACAGGTTTCCCTCCCTCCTTCCCCTCTAGGAATAGGACTAGTGGCCACCACCTCCTCATACAATCTATTTTGGGTTATCCTCCTATGGTGTATTTGCTTGCAATTACTCTTTTTTGATAACATTGCATTGCTTGAATATATATATATATATATATATATATATATATATATATATATATATATATATATAATTTATGTATTGCCTTCCTTTTGGGGGCACCTGACATCTGGGGCAAGAAAGACTGGAGAATATGGCGTCGGCTGTGACTTGTATACCCCTGTCGCTCTGACGTCAGGGAAGAAGGTGACAACAACCGACGCCGGACCAAGACTTTGGAATTCGGCCGACCGAGGACCCGCCTGACGGCAGAGAACCCATATGTGATTACTGCAGCTGTATTAGCACTCTAACATCTACATTTATTGTAGGTACAAAACTGTACTTTCCTTTTCGTTGCACCAATGGGCCAGGTTAAACCTTGTAGAATTAAGGGTTATAAATTCCTTTTCGTTGCACCAATGGGCCAGGTTAAGCATTGTAAAATTAAGGGTTATGAATTCCTTTTCGTTGAACCAATGGGCCAGGTTCAACATTGTAGAATTAAGGGTTATGAATTCCTTTTCGTTGCACCAATGGGCCAGGTTCAACATTGTAGAATTAAGGGTTATGAATTCCTTTTCGTTGCACCAATGGGCCAGGTTCAACACTGTAGAATTAAGGGTTATGAATTCACTGCAGTACCTTGAACTTTTCCTCCTTGCTCCATTCTGATCAGAGAACTAAACTGCTGTGTGATGTACAAAGAATTGGGGAGGGAAGGTATTCACTTATGTACTGCATGCAAGCCCTAAGCCCTAAAAGGTTATGTATGTCCTAGTCATCTTCTGATATGAACTATGTTATGATAGTGTTATGATCCAGGACTAATAGGACAAAGGGTAGACCAGAGATGGTGCAACACTTCCCTGCTAGAGGACAGGCTTCTGTTAGATAGTAGTTATTATGTTTGGCAGGCTGAGAAAACTTGGAAGAAACTTTTTCTGTGTTGGGAAATGTCCGTAGTGGCAAACTGTCCATCAGCATTCTTGGTGGTGTGTGGGCTCAGTAGCCAGTTTTGCCTTGCCATCTGGAAGTAATTGTGTTCTGAATAATGGGAACTTATGCTAGATACTTTGGTTCTGTATATGACTCCTTCAAGTCTACGGTAGGCACTAGTATACTTACAGGTATTTGCAGGGGATCATTTTCAGTGAAGGATGTCTTGTTCTTGATTTCTGAGTTTGACATCCACTGTTATGAGGAATTTATTGCAGTTGTCTCCAAGATGCATTTGAGGTCCTGTGGAGTACATCCATGTCCAGCCAAGCTTGTAATATCTTTCTTTGAATGTCTTTGGTCCAGTTCTTTACAAAATAGCATACCATCAGTTAAGGATTGAGTCCTCCCTTCAGTTTTCATGGAGGCATGGATTACTGCTATTCTGAAGAAAGCAAGGTCGGGTGATGATGATATAGTGTAATTTGTAGATCTACTTCAGATCTCCGCTTTCTTGGTAATGTTCTTGAGAAAGTCATTCATGTAAAACTAGATTTCTTATTGAGTGTTAATCTGCTCTAGGACCCATTCCAGTCTGACTAGGCATAGTGCTGATACTGCATTAGAGTATTAAATGATCTAGTAACATGAGGTTAATATTTTGTATCATCCTGCTCATTTTATATATTTCTTCAACATCCAACATGACTGCCCATAGTAATCTTGCTCAACTGTTTGGTCCATTACCGTGATATCTTTGGTGTTATGCAACGGTGGATTGCTTTCTTCTCAAAGACTGTACTCCTCGGGTTGTGTCTAGAGTTGCTCCTCCTCAACCTTTCAACAAACGTGTTAGATTGTAGGGTTCCATTGTGGATCCTATGGTGAGCACTATAGGTTTGCTGCCATTAGTGTGTGTTGCACATAGGAGGTGTTTGAAATGTCATTGTTATGCTGACTAATACAGCTGTATGTCTGCTTTCTCCAAAGTTGTATTTCAGCCTTAATTTTGCTTCTGATATGAAATACATCTGTAACTGAATGTTGATAACGAGTTGGAACTCAATATCTCCCAGATGATCGGAGTGGCCATTCATGCCACTTTTTGTAGATGTCCTCCTATTCCTATGTTGCCGTATTCTTAGTGTGGGATTCCCCACCTCAGGCGATCCGAACATCTGCTCCTATACAAAAGCTTAAGCCTAGTTGCTGTAGGTACATGGGATGTCACACTTAGAGCCATAAACCAGGGACCTTTAAATGTGACGTTTGCATGCACAGACCTCAGAACTTTTCAGTCGCATCGATCGCTTCGCTCCTACACTCGAAGACTTCTAAAAAGATAAGTACCCCATTGGGGAAATTTTCCGTTTATTTTGCTTGAGCTTGGTTAGCTGTAGTTATCATTAGCCGATGTCCACTAAGAAGGGCAAATGCCGTTGCAGGCATCAGATACCGCATAAAGATTTGCACGACCATTGCATCTTTTGTCTAGGGGAGGAACACTACCATACTGCTTGTTCCATTTGCCAGTCTTTTGTTCCGAAGACCCTTCATAGCCATCTGGCCACCCTCAACTTGTATTTAGAGAAACAACGACTCAAAAATATTGCACTTAGGATGGATCCCGAATCACCCATTCTGACTGAGCAACCACGTAAAAAGGCCAAAGTTTCCAGGCCTACCTCCGTTGCCTATCTGCCATCGGACATCTTGCCAGCTTCTGATGTAGGGGTTGAGGGACATCCGATTGAACAGTCTACTTCAGCTCCCACCAAGGAAGCTGCTTCAGAAGTGACAGCCTGTGCGTCCTCTGCGACAGCACAGATGCCGGTCCCTACCGATGTCGAGGGGGAACCAAAAACAGTTGGATGACCAACAGGGATGCCATTACCTGAAGCCCAGGCCCCAGAACCCAGGCTTTCTCCCAGACCTATGCCTTCTAAGAGAAAACAAAAAAACAAACACCTGACTCCTACCTCTGAATGAGTCCCAGACTGGCAATCATTTAACTCCTTGATGCAGGCTTTTATGGCTATTAGCCCCACAACCTCTTCACCCTCCACTATTCCAGTGCTTTGTCCTAGGCCTGCCTCTGCCACTTATCTTCCCTTGCCTACTACCCAAGAAGGAGAGGAGGATTTAGAATCTTACTACTCATCTTCTTATGTGTCTTTCTTATGCCTCACAAATTGCCTCCCTTCTGGAATACTGTTCCCCAGATGAGGAATCCAGTGAAGGGGACTCCCCACCAGATGATTAGCACCTTTGGGAAAACAATTACACAGATGAAAGAATACTTCAAAAGGGACACTACCCAGATGACAGACACCCAGACAAGGTATTTTGAACTCCTTCAAGTGGAATCACCCTCCCAGTCAGTCATCCCACCTGTTTTACCTGCCTATCTGGATGCTTTCACATCTGCATCCAAGAATCCAGGCTCACCCACCTGCTCCTAAGAGACCGTACAGGTTCTACAAAGTGCCTGATGACCAAATATTCTTAGTTAAGCCTCTCCTGGCAGACCCTGCAGTAATTGCGGTTCCCCTGACAAGCAGTCCAGGCTGATTCCTTCAGCCTCTCTTCTGCCCACTGAGAAGGATAGCAAAAGCATGGACAGGATTGAGAAAGTGTACACCTTCTCCACTCTGGGCTTCCAAGCTATCAATTACCAAACACACATGGTAAAATATGCCTTGGACCTAGTTTCACAAGCCTCCAGTTTCTTGGCTGCCACGCCTGACTGCCCTCCCAAATCTGAGATAGAATCTAAACTGTCTCTCTGGCTTCTCAGGTAGCCAGACATTTCATTAGGTGCAGTTTTGATACCGCAGAGGCCTCTGCTAGGTCTGCACCTTCTGCTTCAGTTCTCCGCAGATGCTCTAGGCTTCACCTCCAACCACTTCCAGAGGATTTCAAAACTAAAATTATGGATGACCCATTAGACCATAACCTCTTGTTTGGCAAACAGTCTGCAGGATAAAAATAAGCTGCAAGGCATCAAACATTTGCTTGTATCTCCTATATCTAAGTACTACAGGAATTATCCTGCAAAGACATATTTTGTCAGGAGAACTCCTTCCTCTGGCAGCCCCTCCTCTACCAGGCACAGGAGAGGAACCAGGAGGAAAATCAAATCCACCTCTTTCCTCAAATTCTACTAGGCATCCTAAGATTAGGAGCACTTGAACGTGTCTTTCCAGGGCCAAAAGGAAAAGCATTTTATTCAAGACTCTTTCTGGTCCCCAAAAAAGATGAGCCTTGGAGACCAATACTAGATTTATCCTTCCTAAACCAATTCCTAAAATACCATCATTGAGGTTGCTATCCCTTCAAACTCTTCTCCCTTTAATCCCAGCCCAGGCCTACATGGCCAGTCTAGATCTAAAGGAGGCTTATCTCCATATTCCCATAAAACCCTCCAACAGAATTTTTTTTTATTGGGCCCTGTTCTCATTTTCAGTTTACAGCCTTGCCCTTTGATTTGTCTACTGCACCCAGGGTATTCACAAAATGCTTAGCCCCAGCCATTGCTTACTGCAGGACCAAAGATGTCCAAATCTGTCCCTACCTAGATGATGTTATCCTAGCAGAAACAGAAGACCTCTTCCAAAATCATCTCAGGTTCATCACCTCCCTTCTACAAAACTTGGGTTTCACCTTCAACTTAAACAAATCCTCCTTACTCCCGCAGCATGACAAAATCTTTCTGGGCTGCAGGATCAGGCCAGACCTGATGTGGGCTTTCCTTCCTCAGGACAGATGCATGAGACCTAGGGTGGGGAGCCACTTTCAAAGGTTTCAGGGAACTGGAGGCATGGAATCCTACCCTTCAAAAGAAGCGGATCAGTGCAAGAGAAATGACTGTAGTTCTTCTGGCCCTGGAGGCTTTTCTTCCTTTTCTCCAACCGAGCCCCCTTAAAATATTCACAGACAACAACCGAGCCCCCTTAAAATATTCACAGACAACACCACGGTAATGTGGTATCTTAAAGAATAAGAAGGGACCAGAGCTTACCTTCTATGCAGGATAACTGTACAAATTTGGGACCTCATGCCTTATACATCCCCTCTCAGGACAACAAACAAGTGGATATTCTCAGCATAACATTCTGTCGACAGCACGAGTGGATGTTGAACAGGGAGACCTTTCTAGAATTGTCCACCAGTGGAGCACACCAAGTGGATCTGTTTGCCCCCCCCCTGCCAGAACAGACAGTTGAACAAATTCTACACCAAGGATCACTCTACACTTGCCTGGATGGTGGATGCCTTTGGCATTCCATGGAAGGGACTGTTTCTGTACGCTTTTCCACCCTTCCCACTAATCCAAAAAGTCCTACTGAAAATCAGGAAGGACAAACTAAAAATCCTGCTACTGGCCAAGGCACACTGTATGTTCTTCGTGTTTCACTGTTGCAGCCATCACCTGTGGGTTATCCCTGCTGTGGTAGCCCTCGGCCGGCCCGAATACCAGAGTCAGTGTTTTTTCGTCAGCTGCTGTCGTTTGTTGACTGACGACAGGTCACCAGTGCTATAAAGCAAAGCAGCTGATGCCATTATATCAGTCTTTCTTGCTGTGGAGCCCGTAGTGGAAGCAGTTTGCAAGTGTGCCAGTCGGTCGCTATCAGAGTGCGAATTACAGCTGAAAACTTTTAAAGCCAAGTACCCCATTGGATATCCCTTTTTTTTTTGCACTAACCAATGTCTGAAAAAGTTAACACTCGTCTCTTCTGTGGAAAGCAGATCCCACACCGAGACTTCCATTTATACTGCATCCCTTATTTAGGCCCTGACCATGATGTCCCCCATTGCCGGTTCTATACCCCCTTTAACACGAGAACCATTCATCTGAGAGCTCTTATTGTAGACAGGTATTTTCATCTTCTGTCTTCGCATTCCGAAATGGCATCCATCAGCCAACAATCTGTAGACATTATGAAAAAAAACCTAGAGTTAAAGACAGAGACAGACCACACAAGGTTAAGCCTTTCGACGACGCTACCACTAAGCAGATCTTCAGTTCTTTGGAATTCAGTGAGGTGCTTTTAGAGCCCCTGATGCCCGATAGGATATTTACACAGACCTCTACCGAGACCCTTTCGGAGTCCGGTATGCTGCAGAAATCATCTTCATCTTCTGAGCCTTTGGTTGTCTGTGACTCTGTTGGGTCCAGAGCTGCGACGCAGGCGCTGGCTTCCAAGGAGGCTTTTTGCACTATCGATTCTAGACAAATCGACATCTTCTCATCAAACTACCCTTTTTTTCAGACCGATGGATACTCTAAGGCCTAGAAGCCAGGCCACTCCCTAGAAAAGCTACCTCTAGCCACCATCTCACTACTGCTCCACCACGCCAAGCCCAAATGCTTAAGATGGTGGAGGATCTTGTCTCCCGTATCAGGGGTGGTCAGGCCACAACTTCTAAAAAGAAAAGACCGCCTTCTCCTGAAATAATGACAGAGCAGGATTCTGATGAATCTGATATTCAGATTTTGAAGAGGAACAACCTCTGACTGCTTATGAGGATTCAGATGCAGAGGAATCCATTCCTTCTGCCTCCCACCAGAAGATCTTTCCTTTGGGGAAACCCTTCACACCCTCCGGGAACATTTCCACTGGGAATCTCAGGACTTCCCTCAGTCTAAGAAAAAACTGAGAGAGTCTAGATCTGCCCCAGCACAGACCCCTGGCCATCCCCCCTGTCTTAGAAGTGGTGGATGATGTTTTCCATGAATCCAGCTTTGCTCCTGACGCCCTCCCACCTGCTCCCAGTAAAGCTGACCGGTATTGTAGAGTACCAGATTCTCACAAGTACCTGTACAGAAATCCTGCTGCAGACCCGGAAGTCATTACACAGGGACCTAAAGGAGCTAAGGCTAGTTCTGCAACAAATCTTATTCCTTCTGACAAGGATTCCAGAGCTCTGGACAGATGGGGTAAAAAAGTATACACCTTGGTTCCATATGTTAAAATATCAACAACACACACTTTGGAACTATTAAAACAAAAGATTTCTACCTTTCCTGAATGTGCCAATTCAAAAGAGTTAGGAGATTTACTGCACTCCTGTTGTCAAGTGGCCAAACACTCCTTGCACTGTGGTTATGATGCCCTAGAAGCCTCAAGCAGGGCAGCAGTGTCAGGATCTGTCATTAGGAGACATGCATGGTTGAAGGAACAACCTCTCCCTGATCATGTCAAATCTAAATTAATTGATGCACCCTTGGTTAAGGAGAGCTTGTTTGGAGTAAAAGCAGAAGAGGTGCTTAAAGAGATGGAAGACAAAGCAAAATCTATGCAAACAGTAAAGGGTTTCTTTCTGGTTCAACCTCCTAGGTTCAGCAGGAATTTTCCCTTTAGGCACTGATCCTTTCCTGCAGCTAGCAGACAGGGGCAAGGTAAGCCCCGCAGGGACAGACCACCCAGGCCCATATCCCAGGGACAGCAGAGAATCAAACGGTGAATCACTTCCACCCCAAAGGCAGGGAGTTCTAAGCCACCCTTCTATGGCAAAAACTCTCAGATGACTCCCTCTCCCCCCTCTGCCCACTTTTCACTCATCAAAAGCTAAGAGGAAGGCTATCCCTTTGCAAAGAAAATTTGCTTTCTGTAACAAAGGACCAATGGGTCTTAAATATCATTTTCCAGGGATACAAATTCTCTTTCAATGTACTCCCAATTCCAAGAGGGTACTCAGACTTACCTCCAAATCAGTGGGCAGAGGCATTGAAACAAGTCCAAACTCTCCTATCCCAGGGGGCAGTAGAACCTGTTCCCGCAGATCAGTCAGGCAAAGGCTTTTATTCCAGACTATTCCTTATTCCCAGAAAAGAGGGCACTTGGCACCCCATCCTGGATCTATCCATTCTGAACACCTCAGTGGTGGCCCCAAATTCAAAATGCTAACTTTGCAGCAGCTGCTGCCTATGCTGATAAGAAATGCCTGGTTAGTGACCCTAGACCTAAAAGATGCCTACCTCCACATCCCCGTAAGGGAATCCTGCAGGAAATTCCCTTGCTTTAGAGCAGGCTCACAACACTTTCAGTTCACTGCGCTACCCTTTGGCTTATTTACTGCTCCCAGGGTATTCACCAAATGCTTAGCCCCAGCCATAGCATTTTGCAGACAGAAATATACGGATTTACCCTTATCTGGACGACTGCCTCATTCAGGCAGAGTGCAAAGAAAAGCTGCTGCAGGACCTCTTCTTTGTCAGAACCCTCAACTTCCTTAAGGTCCACCATCAGTGAGAAGAAGTCCAAGCAAACACCCTCCAGGAGGATCATTTTCTTGGGAGCACTGCTGGACACAGCATTCCAAATGGCCTTCCTATCCCCAGAAAATTAGAGCTTCCTGCTGCTCTACTTTATCCAACTGTTTTCCAGAAGTCACCTCATGGTGAGGAAGCTCCTGCAAGCCTTGGGGTACATGACATCTTGCATCCTTCTAATTCCTCTGGCCAGGCTTCCCATGAGAGTACTTCAAGTGGTATCTAAAGAACCTGTGGTGTCAGCACTCTCGGCCTCTAGAGACCTCTCTCCCTCTGATCTCCTGTATAAAGGCAGAGTTTCACTGTTGGGCAGGGGCCTGTGCCAAGAACAAGAGTCTTCCCTTCATCCTCCGCCCTACTAGGGAGACCATCGCCACCGACTCCTCAGACATTACTTGGGGCGGTCACCTAGCAAGCAGGTGCACCCAAGGTCTTTGGGATGCCCAGCACCTTCCCTTGCACATCAACCAGAAGGAAATGATGGCAGTACAAAAGGCCCTGACATCCTTCAAACCCCATCTCAGGCCAAGTGTTCTTATCAAAACGGACAACACCACAGTAATGTGGTACATCAACAAAAAGGGAGGGACCCAATCTTACCCTCTGTGCAGGCTAGCCATGAACTTCTGGCTGACTGCCTCCTCCATGGGATTACACCTAGTAGCCCAATACCTACCAGAGATCAACAACACCCTGGTGGACCATTTAAGCAGAAACTTACTGGACCCCCACGAAGGGCAGCTCCCCAGAAAAATTGTTTTGCAAGTCACAACGAGTGGGGAACTCTGGAGGTGGATCTCTCTGCTTCACACCTCGACCACCAGCTAAACAAATTCTGTACTAGGGAGTATCACCACCTAGTGTGGAAGGTGGATGCCTTGACCTTCCCCTGGAATTCCCTCTTTGTGTACGCATTCCCTCCTCTACCTCTTATTCCCAGTGTACTGATCAAGATAAGGGAGGAGAGACAGAAGGCCATCCTTATTGCTCCAGATTGGCCCAGACAACATTGATATCTCTTACTGCACAGCCTGGCATCACAGCCTCCCAGGCAGCTTCCCCTGATCTCAGACATCTTGACTCAGGTGTGTGTGTATGGGGGGGGGGTTGGGGGGATACTGCAGCCAGACTTGCAGACTCTCAAACTGTCAGCATAGCTAATACTCTAGAAGCAAACCGGTCCTAGACATTATCACAGAAGCCAGAAGGCCCAGCACCAGAAAATCTTACACAGGGAAATGGAAAAGATTCTGCTTCTCAGTCCAGAAGGAGCAGTTCCTCTCAACCTTCCATCCCTCTTATCCTGGACTACCTAGCGGAGTTGCTCAATAGTGGCCTGTCCTCCTCTTCTATTAAAATCTATGCCTCCGCCATTTCAGCTCATTTCGATACAGACCCCAGCCCCTGTTCTCACATCTTTTCATTAAACAATTCCTCAGAGGGACTTCTAATGTCAGACCTCCCAGGCCACCCATGCCAGCCTGGGACCTGAATTATGTTTTGGGAAAACTAACCATCTGAAGTAGGAGAATTCATTTGTCAGCAACCTGTGGGTATGGATCCGATATCGGATCTGAACTGGCATGGTTTATCCAGCTATGGATCCGAGCTCCTAGCTCCTCCCCTCACCCATAATGCCCTGCTCTCCCTACATGACCTCCGATCTAGTTTGCCGCGCATGGTGTAGGCTGGATTTTTCAGAGCTCCAAAGCTAAGTTTGATATTTTCTTAATTAAGGGTTTTAAAACTTTAATTTTTATTTACTTGTGTGAAAGTTATAGGTTTCCCTTTTATCTATATATTTTTTGGGTTAATTTAACTTATTTTTACCCTCCCCTCGCTGGTACGTAGCTGTGTGTGTGTGTGTGTGTGTGTGTGTGTGTGTGTGTGTGTCTTTTTTGGGGCCTTCGTGTGAGTGTGTTAGTTTCTTTTATTACTATTTAAAAAAAAAAAAAAAAAAAAAATAGTTATGTCCGAGGCCCCAAAGGCAATTTTTACAAAGTGCTCCGAGTGTGGCCATAAGCTTTCTCCTGCTGATGGCCACACTCGGTGCGTTCGATGCCTTGGGGTTGAACACCTCACTTCAGGGTGTTCAATCTGTGCAGGGTTCAACCCCAGGGCATTGAAGGAGCGGAGGTCGAAGCTGGTCTTGGCGGGACTCTTGCCCCCAGACTCTGCTTCGGCCCCCGCCCCCTTGGTGGTCACTGCTTCGGCAGTCCCTGCCTTGCCTGCTCCCCCTCCTCCACCCGGGATTCAAACTCCCGCCAAAGGGTCGGAGGAGAGGGAAGCCAGGAAAAAGGACCGGAGAGAGAAGCACCACAAGCGGCGGGCCGAGACCTCCGTTTCGGCCCCGCCGGCTAATCAGACTTCTCCGGCCTCTCTGGCTGCTGGCTCTCCCCCTCCTCTGCTCCGGTCCCCGTGCTTTTCACCGGAGCTAGAGGATGAGGAGACCCGACCTCCTTCGAGGCTATCGAGGCGGCACTCAAGGCCTACCTCGGTAGCCTTGTCGAGGTCTACTTACAGCCTCTCCGATGCTGATCTGGACCGGATGATGCGAAGGTTCATCCAGGCCCAGATGCAGATGGGAGTGCTTCTGCCTCCCCCCCCCCCCTCTGGAGCCCATTGCTCCTTCTCCGACCCACTACCCGGGTTCGGAGCGCTCGGAGCCGGGCAGCCTCGGAGCCGGGGGTGGGTCAGCGCCGACGGTACTGGGTAGTTCGGATCCGACCCTGCCCTCGAAGTCTGTCGGATCCGACCTCTCGGAGCCTTGGCCCGAGCTTCGGATCCAAGGGACTCAGTGTGCCTTCGGCGCCGTCATTGTCGGAGCACACTGGTCCCTCGGATCCAAGGGGCTCGGCGCCGGCTCCGATCCGCTCATCGGATCCGAGGGGGAGCCGACTTTCAGATCCTTTTGTCGAGGCTGGCTCCCCCTCGGCTTTTGATGTAGTGGAGAGGGCTCTGTTGAGGGCATCCGGACCCCCGGCCCTTGCTTCGGCTCCGTCCCGCACTCCATCTGCTCTGGGCCAGGCTTCCATCACCCGGCCACTGGGACACCCTGCTTCACTGCCCCAAGCAGTTCCTACGGTTCTGGACACTGCTGGTGAGGGCTCCTCGGACAGCCCCCCCCCTGAGGAAGCACCTCGCAAGCATTCGTGTAAGAGGAGGCACATAGACTCCCCCGAGTCTTTGACTGAAGACACTGACTTGGAGGAAGGGGAAGGCTCCCCAAGATCACCCCCTGAGGATGTCTCCTTCGGAGACATCATGGAAATGTTACGGATTAGAGGTGGGTGGTGTGCCCCCAAAGTCTTCCTCTGACGAGTCAGTGTTCTTGGAGGCATTTGAAACGGGCCCGTCTACCTCTTGGGTGTCCCCTCCTGCCGACCCCCTGGTGGACCTTATTACCACCAGGGCGTGGAAGGAACCGGACACCGTGGAGCCAATCCCTAAGAGGCCCGACAGGATCCTTAGCTCCCCGCTGACCGTGCCCACTTGAGCAAGGGACCCCGGTAGATGCCATGTTGTCAGCAGCAGCCACTAAGAGGGAACTCGCCCAGGAGAGTCCCTCTGTCCATCCCCCGAGCAAGGAGTCTCGGATGATGGACCGTTTGGGGAAGCGAATGTTTAGTTTAGCGACCTTCTCGGTGAGGGCGCTCAACTATTTGGCACACGTCATCAGGATGCAGTGCGATCTTATCAAGGAATACGCTGCATCCCCCCCAGAGTCCATGTCGGAGGAGGACAAACTTATGCACTCCACCCGTATGGCCACTCTTCGTTCTGTGACCAACACCTCTATGCAGTTACTTTCCCACGCTACCGAGGGAGCCACTAGAGCTGCAGGAGTGGGCCTAGTCACAAGACGGCAGGCCTGGCTCAGTCACTGCGATTTTATGGAGCCCTTCAAGGCGTCATTTGCGAACGCCCCCTTTGACGGTTCTGCCCTTTTTGGAAAGACTGTTCGCAACACCTTGGTTCAGAGCGAGAAGGACGGGAAGACGCTGTCTGCCGTCTGAGTCCGCTTCTCTGTGCCCCAGAGGTCCTACTCTAGGAACCAAAAGGGCCAGAAGAAGATGTGGTTTCAGTAGTCGCAGCACTCCCAACCCGCTCCGGACAACCAGTCCTTCCGCGGCAGAGGAGGACAGGGAGGACGCCGCCCTAGGGGCAGAGGGGCTCCCAGGAACTTTGGGTCCAGGGAACATTTCTCTGAATGGCCCACGCAGCAACCCTGAGGGGTTGCCCGACTGCTCCACTCTGGAGGCAGTCAGGGGACGTTTCTCGGAGCACCTAGCGGCATGGGAGTCCATTACATCGGACCGCTGGGTACTCCAGATTATATCCAGAGGTTACAAGATCCCCTTTCTTCATGTCCCAAAGTTAAAAACCCTCCCCGATGTTCCACCCGATCAGAGGGAGGCCGCTTCAGCAGAAATTGGCCATCTGCTGAAAAAGAGCCATCCAGCCCGTCCCCCCAGACCAGATTGGATCAGGGTTCTACTCCAGGTTCTTTTTAGTGCCAAAAAAGACGGGGGACCTAAGACCCATTCTGGACCTGTCCCTGTTGAACCTGGCAGTTCCCAAAGAGAAGTTCTGGATGGTCACTTTGCAATCCATCCTCCCCCTTCTAGGGGAGAATCACTGGATGTGCTCTATACACCTCAAGGATGTGTACTACCACATTTTGATGGACAGACGATCCAGGAGGTTTCTTCGCTCCCGGCTGGGAGCCAGTCACTACCAGTTCAGTGTCCTTCCCTTTGGTCTCACCACAGCCCCCAGGGTGTTCAAAGTATTAGCAGTGGTTGCGGCCCACCTGAGGCTTCAGGGGGTGCAGGTCTTTCCGTACCTAGACGACTGGCTTCTCACCACCCCAACAAGGCATCTACTCTCTTTGGCAAGAGACTCCTTTCTTCGTCTAGCTCCCTGGCTAGGCATCACGGTAAACATAGAAAAGTCCAACCTGGTCCCTACTCAAATAGAATTTATAGGAGCCAGGTTAGACACGAGAAATTTAAGAGCCTTTCTCACAACCGACAGAGTTCGGAATCTACGACTCCAGGTGCGGGCCATCCTTCACTCCAGCTCAACACCTGTGGAATTGATCCTGAGGGCGCTAGGGTCTATGGCGGCAGCGATTACTCTTCTTCCGCTCGCCCGCTTGAACATGCGGGTACTTCAATGGACACTTCAGGTGCAATGGTCATTTCTCTCCCTCCCCCTGTATCATCTCATTGCAATCAGCAAGGTTTGCAAGCGGTCTCTCTTGTGGTGGCTCCATTCCCCGGACCTCCACAGGGGCCACCCCTTTTGTGCATCTCCCCCTCTCGCCACAGTGACCACGGACGGTCCAAGGCACGTGGAGCGATTCAGAGACCTCCCTGCATATCAGAGTTCTGGAAATGAGGGCGGTGCTCTTGGCGTTGCAAGCACTTCAAGCCCTCCTTCCCCTGGGAACAATTGCGATTCAATCAGACAACATGTCTGTGGTCTGGTACATCAACAAACAGGGGGGAACCAGGTCTTACCCTTTGTCGAGAAGCCATGAGAGTGTGGGAATGGGCGATCTCCACCAACCGCTTTCTCATCGCAACGCATATTCCGCGTCGGACCAACATCCTAGCGGACAAGCTCAGTCGCACCATTCTCTCCCCGTACGAGTGGTTTCTCAATTCTCAAGTAGCGAAACATATCTTCGCACAGTGGGGGACTCCCTGTTGCGATCTCTTTGCTTCTCCCTTAAACGCCAAGTGCGACAGTTTTTTCGCTCTAATCCCCCCCTCCAGGGGATTCTCCGAGAGACGCTCTGGCGCATGCTTGGCCTCCGGGTCTTCTTTACGCATACCCCCCTCTACCTCTGATGCTACAAGTACTTCAGAAAACCTCTCGGTTGGGGTGCAGAATGATCCTCATTGCCCCGTTCTGGCCTCGACAGATCTGGTTCCCTTACCTAAGGTCTCATTCAGTGAATCCACCTTGGATTCTAGATCCCATTCCGGATCTGATATCACACCCATCAAACCTACCAACTCCGAACCTGGACAACCTGAAGTTGACTGCTTGGCTGCTCCAGTTCCACTCCTAATCAGGACTCCCGGTATCTCGTCCCCAGTTAAGACCATTCTGGTAGCGGCCCACAAGCCCTCTACCAGAAAAATTTACCGCAGTAAATGGAAGCGTTTCTCCATTTGGGCAGAGCGGCAAGGCCTAGATCCTTTCACGGTTCCCCTTCCTTTGGTTCTAGATTTCCTTACTACTCTCTTTAATGATGGCGCCAGTAGTTCCACGGTCAAAGTTCAGCTGGCGGCCATATCTCATTACCATGTTGGTCATGATTCATGGTCTCTTATGTCAGCTAAGTTATGCAAAACCTTCCTAAAAGGCACCTTTTTGCTCGGACCCCCTGTCAAAGAAACGGTTCCCCCGTGGGATCTTTCCTTGGTACTTCAGGCTTTGACCGCTCCCCCCTTCGAACCTGCGGCCACAGTTGATCTTAAATTCTTGTCCTTTAAGACTGCTTTTTTGGTAGCCATTACTTCGGCTAAGAGAGTTTCTGAGCTTCAGGCCCTGTCCATGAAACCGCCTTATTTGATCTTTCATCTGGAACGGGTGTGCCTCAGGATCAATCCCTCCTTTCTTCCTAAAGTAGCTTCAGAAGCTAACATTAATCAGTCCATCAACCTCCCTGTTTTCTTCCCTAAGTATCAAAACAAAGGCGAATACAAGCTGCATTCCTTGGATGTTCACAGGCAGCTTCGTTTTTACCTTCATAGGACAGCTGGTCATAGGCAATCAGACCAGTTGTTCATTTCTTTTGCCAAATTCAATCTGGGTAAACCAATTTCCAAAGTTTCTTTGTCACGCTGGATTTCTCAGTGTATTCTGTTGGCGTACCAAGCCTCTGGGAGGCCCGCACCGGAGGGAGTCCATGCTCATTCGACCCGGTCTGTCTCTACTTCAGCGGCCTTTAAGTCTAGGGTTCCTCTGGTTGACATTTGTTCAGCAGCCACTTGGGCTTCATGTCATACCTTTATTACTCATTACAAGCTGGACGTCACGTCTAGAGGTAGAGCATCCTTTGGCTCCGCGGTGCTCCGGAATATCCTTCCATGATGGCCACCCAAGATTCAGGTAGCTGGGGACTCTGTCCCACACAAATGAATTCTCCTACTTCAGATTTAGAAATTATGTACTTACCATAACGTTCCATCTGAGTAGGTGGATTCATTTGTCTGCAACCATCCCGCCCTCCTATCCCCCTGGCCTTGTCAGTTTCCTGCATAGGGTGTGTTACCCTTTAGTTAGGGTAGTTGGTGCAGGGCAAACTCTATCTGAGGTCATGTAGGGAGCGCAGGGCATTATGGGTGAGGGGAGGAGCTAGGAGCTCGGATCCATAGCTGGATAAACCATGCCGGTTCGGATCCGATATCGGATCCATACCCACAGGTTGCAGACAAATGAATCCACCTACTCAGATGGAACATTATGGTAAGTACATAACTTCTAATTACCACCTTTCAAACCTGTTGCTTCAGCAGAACTGAAATACCTCTCCTGGAAGACTGCTTTCCTACTAGCCATCACCTCAGCCAGAAGGGTTTCAGAACTTCAGGCACTGATGACCATTGAGCCGTTCATTATTTTCCATGTAGGCAGGGTCTCCCTGAGGACTAACCCCTCCTTCATGCCCAAGGTGGTATTTAATGTGACTCTCAACCATGCCATACATCTACCCACCTTCTTCCCTCACTCTCAAAACAAGGGGAAAGATTTCTGCATTCACTAGACGTGCACAGACAGCTCAGATACTATCTGGACTGTACTAAACCCTTCAGGATCAACTTCTTGTCAGCTTTGCCCCAGGGGCAGAGAGGAAGCCCATTTCCAAGCAAACCATTTCCAAATGGATATCGCATTGTATCCATCTCTGCTACAGCTTTGCCCCAGGGGCAGAGAGGAAGCCCATTTCCAAGCAAACCATTTCCAAACGGATATCACATTGTATCCATCTCTGCTACAGATTACATGGGAAAACACCCCCTAAGTCTATTCGTACCCATTCCACTAGGGCAGCCTCCACTTCCACAGCATTTCTCAGAGGAGTTCTCACCAGGGACATCTTGGAAGCTGCCACCTGGACTTCTGTCCATACCTTTACAAAGCATTACCACCTACCTCTTTTCTCTAAGGCTAGGGCAGGGTTTGCCTCTGCAGTTCTGCAGGGCATGCTAACCCATGCCTAGGTCTCAAATCCTTCTACCCCTCCCCTCAGCTTTGGGAATCCTCCCACAGGTGATGACTGGAACAGTGAAACACGAAGAACATAATACAGTTGTGTACACTTAACATAAATGTAGATGTTTGAGCGTATTCACTGCTGCGGTCCTGGTTTTCCTCCCTCCTTCCCCTTTATATTCCCTTTCCTTAGGGAAACATAAGCTTCTTGCAGTGGCCTTAAGCCTCCAGGACCACTTTACCATATTTCCTTGGACTTTTGACTGGTTAGGGCAAGAAAAACTAATGTAATAGCGTCTGCTGCCTTGCTTTATAGCACTGGTGACCTGACGTCAGTCAACAAGTGACAGCAGCCGATGCAGAAAAACATTGACTCTGGTATTTGGGCTGTCCTAGGGCTAACACAGCAGGGATAACCCACAGGTGATGACTGAAACGGTGAATACACTCAAACATCTACATTTATGGTAAGTGTACACAACTGTACTTCCCCCTCCTACTTCTTTCATTAGCCAAGGGCAATCACCACAAGTTACCCCACAAGGTGTACCTACTCACACAACAACAAGGAACTCTAATTCACCTTCACCAACAGATGTTAGGCCCAACACTCTGGGTGATAAACTTCTAATCCCTTTCAGACACCACTGCTGAGCAGTGTTGAGGGAGGCCTAGAAATCATATTTATCAAAATGGGAGAGATTCTCCAAATGGTGTCAAAATAAGGACAGGGAACCCAGCCAGGCAGACCCATCCCTAGTCCTTGCCTATGTGTGTGAACTCATTAAGGATGGCCTTTCCTACTCTTCAGTGAAAGTCCACCTTTCAGCCATTTCAGCTTGCCTACCTCTAGATCCCCCTTTGCTATCCAGACTGGATGTAAAACTTTTCCTGAAAGGGGTCTTACACATCAGACCACCTAGAAAAGCAATCCCACTACCCCGGGACATAAACTTCATTCTGGAAAAACTAACACTGGCCCCTTTTGAGCCAACTAGCATGCCTACACCAAATGTGTACATGGAAGACTGTCCTGCTGGTGGCCATAACTTCCGCTAGGAGAGTGTTAGAATTACAGGCCCTCATGGCCTGCCCCCCTACACACACACACACACACACACACACACACACACACACACACACACACACACACACACACACACACACACACACACACCACATTTAACAAGGATAAAGTGACCCTACGCACTAACCCTTCCTTCATGCTTAAAGTGGTCAACGAACTGTCATTTAACCAATCCATTCACTTACCTACCTTCTCCCCCTCTCCGACCAACAACAGAGAGGATTCTCCATTCCTTGAATGCATACAGGCAACTTAGATTCTACCTAGACAAAACTATTTGTTTCCTTCCACCCCAGAGCTCTGGGCAAGGCAGTCTCCAAACAATTTCATGTTTGATTATAAAATCCATTTCCTTCTGCTACTCGCACCATGGCAAGTACTTAGCCCAGGGGATTATAGCTGCCTCTTACCAGAGGCACGGCTACTTCCCAAAAGGCTGGACGCAGTATCTATTCTGGAAGCAGCCACCTGATCCACAATTCACACCCTCACCAAAAGCTACAAATTGGATCACGTCTCCAGAGCCAGGGCAGGTTTTGCTAGAGCAATCCTGCAGGGCTTTCTGGAATCTTCCACTTCTACCTCTGCCCTTCCCTCTATTTAAGCTGTGGTGCTCTCCCACACTAAGAGTACTGCAACATAGGAATAGAAGACATAGGATAGTTGTGTAAAATCTTACTATAACCATAAATGTCCTTCTTTTCCATGTTGCAGTATTCCTTCCTGCCCTCCAACCTCTTAAAGTTTTTCTTTGGCCTATGGGCTTATCTCTTAGGCACTAGAAAGCTCTTCTCTAGACCAAGAACAGACTAGCCAGCATATGACACTTGACGCTTCTGGCTGACATCACTTGTTACTCTCACTGGGACTTGTCTGACTGGCCTTCACGTTCTGAAGTCTGTGCGTGCAGACGTCACATTTAAGGTCCTTGGTTTATGGCTCTACGTGTGATGTCCCATGCACCTACAGCAACCAGGCTTAAGCTTTTGTATAGGAGCAGACTTTCGGGTCGCCTGAGGTGGGGAATCCCACACTAAGAATACTGCAGCATGGAAGAGAAGGAAATCTATGGTTTGGGAAGATTTTACACAACTATTCTTTCTTCTACACCAGTTTTGCTCCCCAGTATTATCCGTACTCCCGACCAACTCTAATTGTGTTAAAGGTGTGTTGCTTTATGGTCATCACCCTTAATGATGAGGTGTCTGCCATCACCAAATCCTCTTATCACGTGAGGAATATATCCCCAAATAAGTTTCTAATTTAGTGGTTAGATTTACCTTTGTGCAAGCTTTGGTCTCTTCATGGCTGTACTACCCTTTACTTAGGGTGGCTGAATGTTGAGTTGATGCCGGTGCACACTTAGGCCCACATTTCTGAGGCATTAGATACCATCACATTGTGTTAGTGTTACAGATTCTACCTAGTTGCCTGTTTGATATTGTACTGCGTTTAAATTTCACATGTCGGTGTAAGTTGCCCTTCACAGCTTGGGTCCCCAGTATCTTAATGAATTTCACAACTGGTGTTGACCTGCTTTCCCTTTTCACTCTTCCAGCCTTTAATTTGCTTTAGCCTATAAATTGCTTGAGATTATATTGCTTTTGCTTTATATAACAAATTTAGTGCAGGTTTTACTCCACCCACGTTATAGCTATTCCACAGGTACCAAAATCCCAGCCATTCCCGCTTACTGTGGAACAAGTTCTCACAGCCCTCTCAAAAACTAAAAATACTCTATCCATGGACCCCGATAGTATACCAGACGGCGTGATTATCAGTGCCAAATATGATGTTTCTGAACATGTAGTCTGCTTAGTCTAAGCTTCTCCACTGGTTACATTCCTGAAGCCTGGAAAACGACCATTGTAATGCCATTAAAGAAAGGTGGCTCAACCATGGACCCTGGTAATTGTAGACCCGTTAGTCACACTAGCCTCTTATGCAAAGCTATGGAGTGTATTATCTCTGACATCAGTTCAGACAGTTTCTTATCCCTGGACCCTCATCAGTTTGGCTATGTCAAAGGAAAGTCTTGCCTCTTTAACATTATAATTCTTTGAAAAAGTAACCAAAGCAGGTGATAGTTGTTATGCAGTGCATATAACATATCTAGACTTAGCCAAGGCCTTTGACACTATTCCCCATGCAGACAATATGATGGATTGGTAAATCTGAATATAAATCCTTGTGTTGTGTAGCGGATAGCTAACTGGTTTTCTGGCAGAACCCACATGGTTAGAGTCAAAGGTGCCACTTCGGAAACCAAAACAGTTACCAGTGGTATACCATAGGGCTCAATTTTGGGCCCTCTCTTATTTGGCCTTTATTTTTCAGATCTTCAGGCGACCTTCAGGCCCCTGGCCTATGGTTAACTAAATTTACAAATGACTGTAAATTAGGTGGTGGTGGTCACTCTTCCACTGGCTCACATTTACTCCAACATAGATTAGACCATGTTAACAAACGGTGCAAGGACAATGGTCTTAAATTAAATGTAAAAAAAAAAAAATATAACCTGGTTCATTTTCATATACAAAACTGTTTCATTTACCATGTCGGTGGGGCACCCCTCAAATCGGACACTGTTGTAAGGGATTTAAGCACGCTTGTTGATTAATTTCTTATCATTTGACCATCATGTTTCTGGCTCATCTGATTTCCAAAGGTATCCACACTAGATCCAAAATCTTAATTCTCCTTTACTCCATTAAATAGCCACGGCTCCTTCAGCTCTTCTCTGCAGGGTTTAATAAAAAAAATCTGCCTTGCATGTGCTTCTCCTCTTTCTACCAGGATGTAATAATTCTACTCTGATAAACAAACCACACGACTGTACCACACAAAATGATACAAAACTTGAAAAACTAGAAAGTACCAGTGCTACCAAGAGATGCAGCCGACAATGTTTTTAGCGCTTTCAATCACTTTTAATTTACGTGACCTTCCTCAGAAACAACATGTAAAATGAATCACTTCCTTTTATGCTCTTTTACAGGAAATTACATCATGATTAACAGTTAAAATACTTATAAATATTATAAATGTCATATAAAGCATATAATATGATGTTAAATAAAAACCATTACTTGCAATTCCATATTATTACCTGTGTGTTAGAAAACATTTTAAATTGATTGTGTCGTTTAATCCTGGGGGTATGTCAGCTCCCAGGTATAATTGCCAATATGCCTCTTTGCACTCTAGTGTGTTATTTAAATCCCCACTAAAACTAACGTTGTCCACTTTGTCAAGCACAAAGAATTCAAATTTCTTGAATTCTTTGCAAGTGGTAGAATGTCTAAACAAAGCGTTTGACTTGTCTTTTTTCTTTATGGCCAGATTGTGCTCATAAATACGTCTTTTCAAATTTCTCTTTGTTTTTCCAATATAATATTCTCTGCATGTCACACAAGTTGCTACGTAAACAATCAATTCACTGTTACAATTGTAATAGTGTTTCGCCCAAAATGTCTCTTTATATTTTCCTAACGTGATGAATGAAGTGTTGCTAATGTACCTACACTGTCTACAATTGTTGCAACTATAAGTTCCTTTTTTTATTGTGCATGCTCTAGACAACTTCCTTGTGGATGTTCCTTGATATTCTAACATATTTTTGATGTTAGTGGTCTTTTTAAACGTAAACATGGGACGTGGACCTATTATTTTTACCAAGTCTTTATTACCTAGTATTATTTTCCAATTTTCAACTATTGTAGTCTTGATTTCCCACATTTCATCAACAATAGGAATTGGAAAACTAATCCTATATTCATTCGTCACTTCCCTTTTGCCTTGTTCTTCGAATAACTCTCCAGCTTCCACCATAATGTCAGTAGACTGTAATATGGGCTTAGCTACACCTTTTCTAAGTGAAAAGACTTCTTTCTCTATTTGTTTTATCCACTTTCTGTCATAACCTCTTTTTTGAAATAATTTATTCAAGATTTTTCCTTCTCCTAGAAATGTTTCCTCATTGGATGTTAATCTGCTAAGCCTTATATACTGTCCTTTGATGACACCTTTCTTCATATGGGGTGGATGTAAACTTTCACTGTGTAAGTACTGATTTGCGAAACATGCTTTTCTATATATTTTGCTTGTGGATGTCTTAGATTCACTGTCAATAGTTATATTAATATCCAAAAAATTTGTAGTCTCACCAAAATTACCAATTTTGAATTGTAAGAAAGAAGTTGTGTTGTTCAAATCACTTACAAATTCTATAAATTCCAGTTCACTTCCTGACCATAAAAAAATCAAATCGTCAATGAATCTGTAATAAATCTTCACTTTCTCAAAACTTGGGTGTGTTTCTAAGTACTTTTGCTCCCAGTTTGCCATTACAATATTCGCAAATGCTGGAGCTACCCTAGCACCCATAGCTACGCCCGCAATTTGTTGGTATGTTTTGCTATTGAAAGTGAAAAAATTATTTTCTAATATTAAATCCATCAGACTGCAGCAGGTGTTGATTTTAGTACTTGTTAAATTGGTGTTTTTATTTAAATATTCCCTCATGTATTCTATTCCTGTCTGTTGGTCTATGGATGTGTACAGACTTTTTACGTCTAAGGTGCCAAAAAATATGGATGTTCCATCCATTCTATAATTTCTTAGAATTTCCAATAGATGCCAGGAATCCCTCAAGTAATATTTTGACTTTTGTACTATTGGGTTCAATGTTTTATCCAACCAAACTGAAATGTTTTCAGTTTTTGCCATCTTTGCTGCTATTATTGGTCTGAATGGTATATTACTTGTTTTTTCTTGAATTTTTGGAATACCAAATAACTTAGGCATTTTGGGTTCTTCTACTAACATATATTCATAACTATTTATGTCAATTTCACCCTGACTGAACATGTCGAATAAGAAACTGTTGATGGCTTTGTATTTTAACCTAACAGTTTCTAAATTAGTGATCTTATATGTGTTTTCATCTGCCAAGGACATTTCTATGTTTTTTTCATACTCTTTTGTATTCATGATGACAATCATCCCACCTTTGTCTGCTCTCATTACTCTAACATTGCTGTCTTCACTTAGAGCCTTTAGAGCTTTGATTTCATTTTCGCTTAAATTTTTCTTATACTTGTTGTTGTTTTTGAATTGCCTAAACTCTTTCTCACATGAATTCTGGAAGACCTGAAGTGTATTCGTTAATGGAGGGTTATACGTACTTGTTTTTTTAATAATACCTCCCAAGTCTTTGTCACTTTGTGTTATATCATGTAAAATGTAGTTTAAATTCAATTTTCTCAGGTATAACCTGAAATCTATCAATAACTTTCCAATGTTGACTTTATTGGATGGAATAAATGAAAAACCCTTTCTTAACACACTTAATGCATCTTCACTTAATGTAATACTTGACAAGTTTAAGATGTTAATTTCATAACAATCAATGTCCACTACCACCTCTTCTTGTTCATGCCTTTTGGCTTGAACTTTTTTTGGGTGGCATTGTACCACCGTGTAGTCCGTTTGTTCAAATTGTTGTTCCCCTGAAAAGGGACTGATGAGCTACTAGCTGATGTGCTAGCTGCTTCAGCATAGGTAGTACTATTTATGTTGATTCCGTTGTTTTTTGTACCTTGTTTTTCTTTATTATTTTTTTCAAGAATCACTCCTACATTGATTACATCACCATCTTCCTGTATAATTTGATTGGAAACATTTTCTATCAAATTAATATTAGAGTCAATGATGTTGGTTTGTGTCACATTTGTATTATCACTACCAACATCTTCATTTATTATATATGCCTTATTGCTGTTGTAAGCCATAAGGTCTATCTTAAATTTATGTTGCTTTCTAGATACAATGGTTGCCTTCTGCCTCTCTGCTTTAACTTCCACTCCATTGTATAAAACTAGAAAGCTAGTAAAAGATTTGTGATTTTTTATTTTTTCATCCAAATTTTGTATAGTCTCTTTTAACTTTAAAAGTTCACCTTTGTAGTGCTCTATTAACAATGCCATCATACTTATTCCAGTATCGTTG
The DNA here is from genome assembly GCF_019279795.1 of Protopterus annectens. Taxonomy (NCBI): domain Eukaryota; kingdom Metazoa; phylum Chordata; order Ceratodontiformes; family Protopteridae; genus Protopterus; species Protopterus annectens. The sequence continues at coordinate 1,668,045,981 of NC_056732.1, forward strand.
TATAGTTTTATAAGATCCAAGCACAGTTTATCTCCAGGTGTTACACAATTCGGGAATTTTGCTGTGCGTAACCCTTGAGGTACTACTTGGCGTTTAATGCATTCTTCCAAGTATTGTACCTCAATATTTAGGGATACATATCTGGATACCACTCTTTCTAGATCGTATATACATTTGCGGTAGTTAATATATTCAGAATTGTCAGTACTTACAACATTTAAATTCACTGTCGTGTTTTCTATGTTCGCAAAAGGATTTGTATTTTCTCTGGAAACATATCTCCACACATCTCCTTTGTTTTCTAACATTCCGGGCAGTCCCCTGTTGTTAATAGTGTTGTTTGTACCAAACGACTCAGAAATTTGTCCTCCGTCAGTCAAAACTCCTTCCGTTGCAGAGTTCACGTCTCCACGCCCAACTCTAGCACCAGGTGCCGAAATCACATTCGAATTGGAGGTTCCGACCGATTCGGAAGGTTGTGTACCTTCTAAAATACCAGTTTGCTTGCTTTTGGAGTCAGAAAAGTACTCCTTAATGGCTCCAACAATTAATTTTTGTAAGTCCGACTTAGAGAGACCCAGTCTCTCCCTCTTGTCGTCAGATTCATCATCGATCGAGTAGGTAGACAAATTGAGTAACACTTCCTGTGTTAGACTCTCCGCTGCCATCAAAATAGCCTGGAACTTCGATAAACAAACCACACGACTGTACCACACAAAATGATACAAAACTTGAAAAACTAGAAAGTACCAGTGCTACCAAGAGATGCAGCCGACAATGTTTTTAGCGCTTTCAATCACTTTTAATTTACGTGACCTTCCTCAGAAACAACATGTAAAATGAATCACTTCCTTTTATGCTCTTTTACAGGAAATTACATCATGATTAACAGTTAAAATACTTATAAATATTATAAATGTCATATAAAGCATATAATATGATGTTAAATAAAAACCATTACTTGCAATTCCATATTATTACCTGTGTGTTAGAAAACATTTTAAATTGATTGTGTCATTTAATCCTGGGGGTATGTCAGCTCCCAGGTATAATTAATATGCCTCTTTGCACTCTAAGTGTGTTATTTAAATCCCACTAAAACTAATTGTCCACTTTGTCAAGCACAAGAATTCAAATTTCTTGAATTCTTGCAGTAGAATGTCTAAAAAGCGTTTGACTTGTCTTTTTTCTTTATGGCCAGATTGTGCTCATAAATACGTCTTTTCAAATTTCTCTTTGTTTTTCCAATATAATATTCTCTGCATGTCACACAAGTTGCTACGTAAACAATCAATTCACTGTTACAATTGTAATAGTGTTTCGCCCAAAATGTCTCTTTATATTTTCCTAACGTGATGAATGAAGTGTTGCTAATGTACCTACACTGTCTACAATTGTTGCAACTATAAGTTCCTTTTTTTATTGTGCATGCTCTAGACAACTTCCTATGTTAGAATATCAAGGAACATCCACAAGGAAGTTGTCTAGAGCATGCACAATAAAAAAAGGAACTTATAGTTGCAACAATTGTAGACAGTGTAGGTACATTAGCAACACTTCATTCATCACGTTAGGAAAATATAGAGAGACATTTTGGGCGAAACACTATTACAATTGTAACAGTGAATTGATTGTTTACGTAGCAACTTGTGTGACATGCAGAGAATATTATATTGGAAAAACAAAGAGAAATTTGAAAGACGATTTATGAGCACAATCTGGCCATAAAGAAAAAGACAAGTCAAACGCTTTGTTTAGACATTCTGTTTGACTTGCAAAGAATTCAAGAAATTTGAATTCTTTGTGCTTGACAAAGTGGACAACGTTAGTTTTAGTGGGGATTTAAATAACACACTAGAGTGCAAAGAGGCATATTGGCAATTATACCTGGGAGCTGACATACCCCCAGGATTAAATGACACAATCAATTTAAAATGTTTTCTAACACACAGGTAATAATATGGAATTGCAAGTAATGGTTTTTATTTAACATCATATTATATGCTTTATATGACATTTATAATATTTATAAGTATTTTAACTGTTAATCATGATGTAATTTCCTGTAAAAGAGCATAAAAGGAAGTGATTCATTTTACATGTTGTTTCTGAGGAAGGTCACGTAAATTAAAAGTGATTGAAAGCGCTAAAAACATTGTCGGCTGCATCTCTTGGTAGCACTGGTACTTTCTAGTTTTTCAAATAATTCTACTCTGGTTACTTGAGCATTAGTCCCGCCTTCATCCCTTTATGCCACTGCTGCAGTGAAGTAACCATTTAATTTAACGTTTGATGTTAAGTTGTCAAACTCGCCTTCATTCTTGCTGGATGGGTTCGGAGCCGATCCTCGGCTCCGACTCGGCACTTGCTAAGCTCGAGAGCTAATTTTACCAGCTCGAGGCAACCCTATATCCCATGATGCAAGGCGTGACTACCCAGATCTCGTTTGCCGCTTCGCGAAGAGGTCTCCTTTTACCAGCTCAGGTAGAATTTTAGTATTTTTGTACTAAAGTCAGTCAGGAAAATTTCCATTTTCTTTATTTCTTTTTCTTAATAGTTAGAGTAAACGAGTACCTATCTATCTGCCCTATATTACCTTTCTAATTTGTATTAGGGATAGTTTTTTCCTCCCTTCAGGCCTTAAGTCTCCCTTCTATTATTTTTCTGTCAGGAAGTCTGGGTGTGTTAGTCAGTTCCCCCTTTTTATTAGCTAACTGTGTGACTGGTGTGTGTGTGTGTGTGTGTGTGTGTGTGTGTGTTTTTGTGTTGGCATACCATGTCAAAAGAAGTAAAGGTCTCAGGCTTCAAGAAGTGTGACTCGTGCTGTCAGAAAATGTCTCTGACAGACGGTCACACGTCTTGTGTGTACTGCCTGGGGCCTCTACACCTGCAGGACTCCTGTGCTATTTGTCACTCCTTCAGCCAGAGAGTCCTGCAGGAACGTAGGAACAAATTAATCCTACGTGGCTTGTTTAAGCCAGAGGGCTCCCCGACCAAAACTGGGTCGGGAAAGCCCTCTAAGCCACCTAAAGCCCAGGCTGTTGCTCCTAAACCTTCGGCAGTGGCTCCGACTCCTTTGGAGTCGAGATCGGCTCCGGCTGGAGCCGATCTTTCTATCTCTGAGGTGGTGGTATCGGTGCTGACTGGCTCTGATACACTTGCACCGATGTCGGCTCCGGCCGGAGCCGACGTATCTTTGACCAGGACTGGTGCCGATAAGCTGTCGGCTCCAACTGGAACCGAAGGGTCTTCGGCTCCGATGGCTCCTTCCAAGAAGAGACCTCGGTCCCCTTCCCTGGAGTCTATTCGCTCGGCTCCGGGATCTCCTCTGCTTTCGGAGCGGAGCCATCGGAGCCGATCTTCAAGGTTTTCCAGACTATCAGACCATGACGTGGAGAGGGTGGTAAGTAGACTGCTGAAGTCACAGGCACTGGCCCAGATGCTCCATAGCCCGTCTCAGCAGACGACCGCTATCCTTCATCCCCCTGAAATTCCTCCTCCGACTCTCCTTCAGAGTTCGGAGCCGGAGCTTCTCGGAACGTTGACCGTGGGTGCGCCGGAGCCGATACCTCCCCTGTCAGCTCCGTCGTCTTCGACTCTGATTCCCTCCATGAGACCTTCCTTGGATGGATCCAGTCGTCGAATCTCCCTTGTCGGCTCCGAAGGGGTGAGTGGCATCGGACCCTTGTCCGACCCCGCTCTCCCCCTTGGAGCTTCGGCATTGGTGAGCTCGGCACCGACATCATCCTCGGAGCCTTCTCTTTCGGCGGGACCGGGGATTCCTGTTTCTTCAGAGCGGGAGTCTTCTGGCCTCCCTGGAAGGGGAGCCTTTGAGGTGATGAGGAGTGTTCTAGCCCCGGAGCTGAATCAACGGTCAATTCCATTAGCTCCTCCCTCTTCTGTGCCTGTTGATGTCTCTTCCCATTCTCTTGCTCCCAGACCCAGAGATCCATCGCCCCAGGTTTCCCCATTGGATAGAACTTCCTCTTCCGAGGTTTCTCCTGATCCTTCGGGAGAGCCCCCGCGTAAGAGGGCGTGCAAGAGGAAGCACACAGCCTCCCCCGAGTCTACATCAGATACCGACTTAGATGAGTCGGAGGGTTCCCCACGGTCCCCCTCTGAGGATGTCTCCTTTTCAGACATCCTGGAACTTCTTAAGCAGAGGGGGAACTGGCCTTCCATTAACCCCTCCGAGGATGAGTCGGTATACCTGGAGGCTTTTGGATCTCGACCCTCCACCTCCTGGGTGTCTCTGCCTTTCGACCCGCTCATGGAAGTGGTGGCTCGAAAGGCGTGGGCGGCCCCAGATTCTGTGGAACCAGTCCCCACGAGGCCTTCTAAATTCATCACGGCCCCCACAGACAAACAGTTTCTCACCAAGGGTGTCCCTGTTGATGCCATGGTGGTGGCGGCTGCCACCAAGAAGGAACTTGCCGATCCTTCTGTACCTGTCCATCCTCCTAACAAGGACTCTAGGACCATGGATAGGTACGGTAAGCGGATGTTTTCTTCAGCGAACTTTGCTATGCGCTCGCTGAACTATCTCAGTCACTTTACCCGGCTTCAGAGAGACATTCTCAAGGAACTAGGTGAGGTAGTTCAGGATCTGTCAGCTGCTGGGGCTCAGGAAAAGATTGCCTCACAGCTCGGAATCCTAAATTCTATAACTAACTCCTCCATGCGGCTCATTTCTTATGCAGCCGATGGGGCGAGTAGAGCTGCAGGCACAGGAGTGGCTCATAGGCGTCGGTCCTGGATGCGGCTTTGTAATTTCGCAGACCCCTTTAAGGCGTCCTTCACTAATACTCCCTTCGATGGTTCGGCTTTGTTCGGGCCTCAGGTGAAGGACACATTGACCAAGTGTGAGCAAGACGGCAAGACTCTTTCTGCCGTAGGAGTCCATTTCTCCACCCCTTCAAGACCCTATCCCAAAGGTCAGAAGGGAGGGAAAATGTGGTTCCGTAAATCTCAGGGAGTCACGCCGGACGCACGTGGTCAGTTTACCCTCAGATGCAGAGGGGGTAATAACAATAGACGCCGCCCTAGGGGCAGAGGGGGTCCGCAGAATCAGGGTAGCAGAGAGCCTCTCTCTGACAAACCCTTCCAGCACCCCTGAGGTGTTGCCCGACTGTCCACCCGTGGAGGCAGTCTGGTGAAGATTGTCGCTGTACCCAACAGCCTGGCGTTCCCTTTCTCAAGACAAATGGGTACAGTCGATCATATCCGAGGGTTACAATATCCCTTTCGTGAGATATCCTGTTCCTCATCAATCCCTCCCGGACGTTTCACCCGGTCTAAGGGAGTTGGCAAAGCTGGAGTATCAAAGCTCCTAGCAAAAAGAGCCATCCAACTAGTGCCAGCAGACCAAGTAGGATCCGGAATCTACTCAAGATTCTTTTTGGTTCCCAAAAAGACGGGAGACTGGAGGCCAATTTTAGACCTCAGCAAACTAAACAAGTTTGTCAAAAAGTCAAGGTTCCGGATGGTCACGCTTCAGTCCATTCTACCCTTTTTGGGCAAGGACAACTGGATGTGCTCAATAGACCTTCAGGATGCGTACTATCACATAAAAATTCACAGGCGCTCCAGAAGGTTTCTCCGCTTTCGGCTGGGGACCAGTCATTTTCAATTCAGAGCCCTGCCCTTTGGTCTCACTACAGCCCCCAGAGTGTTTACCAAATGTATGGCAGTGGTCACGGCTCACCTGAGATGTCAAGGATTCCAGGTGTTTCCGTATCTAGACGACTGGCTCCTCTCTGCCACCACCAGGCATCAACTTCTCAAGGCCAGAGACTACACTCTTCACACCTGCAACCAATTGGGGATTTCTATAAACTTCGAAAAATCTTCATTGTCTCCTTGCCAATCTATTACCTTTATAGGCGCAGAATTAGACACTGTCGGGATGTCAGCAAGACTCACAAACCAAAGAATTCTGTACATCCAAAAGTATGTTCGGATCATACTACTCAGCAAAAAGATTAGGGCCAGATTTGTCCTGAAGGTGCTAGGTCTTATGGCTGCGGCCATCGTACTGCTTCCTTTAGCTCGCTTCCACATGCGTCTTCTGCAGTGGATGTTGTTCACCCAGTGGTCCTTCCAGCAGCTTCCCATGCGCCACGAGATCTTCGTGACGCAATCGTGCAAGAGTCACCTAACCTGGTGGATGTCTTCTCTGCAACTCCATCAGGGCCGACTGTTTGTTCCCCCAATCCCGGTTGCCACAGTCACTTCGGATGCCTCTCTGATCGGGTGGGGGGGGCATTATCAGGGCAGGATGGTCCATGGGACTTGGCAACCCATAGAATACCATCTGCACATAAATGTCCTAGAGATGAGAGCAGTGCTTTTAACGTTGCAAGCCCTCAGCTACTTTCTTCCTTTAGGGACTATTGCAGTTCAGACGGACAACATGTCCATAGTCTGGTATATCAACAAACAGGGCGGGACCAGGTCCTATCCACTGTGTCGAGAAGCTCTCAGACTTTGGCAATGGGCAATCTCCTCTCATCGGTTTCTGATAGCAATGCATATCCCCGGGAAATCCAACCTCTTAGCGGACAGACTGAGCAGAGCTATTCTCATGCCACACGAGTGGTCTCTCAAACAATCAGTAGTGGACGAGATTTTTCAGAGGTGGGGCGTCCCTTGCTGCGACCTTTTTGCTACACCCCAAAACAGCAAATGCCCAGACTTCTCCCTCTTTCCACTACCAGGCCATCCCCCCAGAGACGCTCTAACCCAGGATTGGCCCCGGGGACTTCTTTATGCCTTTCCTCCATTCCCGCTGATACCTCAAGTGATTCAGAAAGCTACCGTCTTGAGAGCCAAGTTGATTCTCATTGCCCCTTACTGGCCTCGACAAATTTGGTTTCCGTCCCTACATCGTCATGTCTTGGTTCAGCCTTGGCATCTGGATCCAATTCCAGATCTGCTGACCCACCATTCGGGTCATCTGCACCAGGCCATTCATTCTCTCAACCTCACTGCTTGGTTGCTCCACTTCCTTCCTTAGCCAGGCTCCCTATGATTTCTAATCCCGTGCAAGATATCATAGTAGCTTCTCTAAAGTCCTGTACCAGAAGGATTTATGCTAGCAAATGGCAGCGTTTTTCCTTCTGGGCAAAGTCCAGGGACATAGATCCCTTTACTGCTCCAGTGCAGTCAGTCTTGGACTTCCTAGCTGAGATTTTTCAGTCGGGTTCTTCTTCCTCTACAGTTAAGGTCCAGCTGGCAGCAATCTCAAATTTTCATGTTGGCTTAGCAGATCAAAACATAATGCCTCACAAGCTTTGCAAAGCCTTTCTTAGAGGGATCTTTCTGCTGAAACCTCCAATCAAAGATTCCCCCTCCGCAATGGGACCTGAATTTAATGCTGGCATCCCTGATTCTGCCACCTTTTGAATCGGCTGCTACATGCTCATTAAAATTTCTTTCCTGGAAGACAATTTTTCTGGTTGCTGTTACTTCAGCCAGGAGGGTGTCTGAACTTCACGCTCTCTGTGTCCGTCCCCCATACTTGGTTTTCCACAAAGATAGAGTATCTTTAAGAAGTAATCCATCTTTCTTGCCCAAGGTTGCTTCCCAGACGAATATTAACCAATCTATTGAATTGCCAGTTTTTTTCCCTAATTATTCTGACAGAACGGAACAAAAACTTCATTGTTTGGATGGCCCTCGCCAACTCAGATATTACTTGGACAGAATTAAACAATTCAGAAAATCTGATCAACTGTTTCTTTCTTATGCAGAAAACAGGAAGGGTCTTCCGGTCAGCAAGGTGACCTTATCCAGATGGCTGTCTTCTACCATTTCTCATGTTTATTTCCTTAGGGGCAAGCAACTGCCCTCGAAACCAAACGCACATTCTACCAGGCGCCTAGCCACTTCTACAGCATTTCAGGATAGGCTACCTATTGACACCATTTGTGCGGCAGCCACTTGGGCCACTCCTCACACCTTTGTCTCTCATTACAAATTGGACTTGGCCTCCAGGGACAGGGCTAGGTTTGGTTCCACAGTTCTCAAGAGTCTGTTCCATTGAGCCACCCAGGATAGAGGTGCTAGGGACGTGGTCCCATCCAGCAAGAATGAAGGCGGGGATTAAGAAGTTATGTACCTACCAATAACGTTCCATGTTAGTTGTCTTCTCTCGCCTTCTTTCTTGCGTCCCTCCCTCCTTCCCCCTAGCCTGGACAGACCTTGAAGTTGTACTCTTCTCTGGGTACGGTTCATTCTTTCTATGGACCCCAGTAGGAAGTGTCACTAGTCTCTAGTGGTTATTTGCTTTGTTTCTTTCCACATGTAGTTCCTCTTCTTCCTTTTGGGAAGAAGGTTACTGGCAGGGTTTTCTATAGCTACCAAACGAGATCTGGGTAGTCACGCCTTGCATCATGGGATATAGGGTTGCCTCGAGCTGGTAAAATTAGCTCTCGAGCTTAGCAAGTGCCGAGTCGGAGCCGAGGATCGGCTCCGAACCCATCCAGCAAGAAAGAAGGCGAGAGAAGACAACTAACATGGAACGTTATGGTAGGTACATAACTTCTTATTTTAGTTGGCAGAAGTATTTGAAAGTTAACACTTTGAGTGTGCAGTACTCTCGGATGTGTGCTGTTTTAAACCAAGATTGATCTCTGTTGGAGGCGGTCATCTCTATTTGAAAAATGCTGCTGTAATGCCTGCTTCCCTTTTACACTTGAAATACACCTAGCAGATGCGTCTGTTATTAGCCAAAATGCTACTGCAGCAAAACCTAGGAATTCATTCATTCCACATATAAAAGTGCCTTTTTACCAAGTTGCCGTTTTGTCTTCTAGGCTTATATTCATGCCTAGGATAAAGTTGGTAAAGCTAAACTCTGTGCCCTGACTGCCGTGGACAATCTTGATTTCTCTCCCTTTCATGCTGATTTGGCAAACATGGTAGGCTCCGTCGATTTTTTCCTTTTTCTCATTTGCTTTCCTTTTTGCTAAGATAGTCGTTTAGTTGTACAAACCCTTAACTTTCTGTTGAAAGCAGGGTAGCTGAAAGTATCCTTTCAGTTTAGTACATTATTTACTTTTTGAACAGCAGTTGTCGAAACTTCCTTTCATTTGTTATCTTTTACTGAAACCATAAAAAGGGTAGATGCACTTGATGCTCTTAGATGTATTTTTCACTGTTCATAGGTTCATACTAGGCTATCTGCCCTAGGGCATTTATAAGCCTAGCCAGTGTGTGTTTGGCTTTCGCCACCCATTTTAAATTAATTTTGCTGTGCCCTTTTTTGAGGTTAGTATACTGTGCCTCTGTCCAACAGTGACACAGAAGTGATACCTGGGGTAAACCTACGATCTCCCACCCACTCAAGATTCCTCTTGAAGAGAGTCAATGAGGGACTCTGCCTAACCTGGACTGGGATTTTATTCCAGAGTGAAGGGAGCCTCTGGTTATGAATCTGTCCCTCCAGCATGTCCTATTTATTTCAGTGCTGAGGTTCAATTCTCTCGAGCACGTAGCTTGATGGGATTTGGATTTTCTGAGGTGCAGCATGTCCATTAATTCCGGGTTGGACATGGCTTTATACGTCAGGCACAGATCGCCTCTGAGCAGGCGGTATGCCACTGAGTAGAGCTGGAGTTTCTTTAACCGGGCAGCATATGACATCTGTTTGAGCCCTTTGATCCTCTTGGTGAGGTACTTTTGGGGTCTTTCCAGTTGCTGCAGGTGTCTGGTAAGGTACATCCAAAAAGGGGCACTGTACTCAATTATGGGCCTGATGAGGGATGAGTAAAGAGACATGATGACCTCCCCTGATCTAGATGTGAATCCCTTCATGATTAGGTGGGCTATATAAAATGTTTTTCTAACCACTTTGGCCACGTGGTTGTCAAATGAGAGATTGCTATCAACTTGGGTCCCAAGGTCCCTAATTACTTCTGTACTTAATGGATTAATTTGTGGGCACTTTGTTTTTGCCAAAGGGGATGACTATACACTTTTTGGTGTTTAGCTTGAGGCCATGGCTCAGGCACCAGTTGTCTGTTTCTATGAGGCCCTTTTGGAGGATGCTTGTGTCGGCTGGAGAGTCGATTATGGCGCCCAGTTTGCAGTCATCTGCGAACTTGGTCAGCCACAGTCCTTCCGTGTTGGCCTGTACCTCCGAGAAATATATACCGAGCAAGAAAGGCCCCAGGACTGAGCCTTGTGGGACACCTGTCCTTGAGCCAGTTTGCAGCCCATCTAGTGACATAGGGGTTTATATTTAAGCTGGTGAGCTTATCTATAATGCCTGCGTGGGGTATTGTATCGAAGGCTTTTGCGAGGTCCAGGTAGTCAGTGGCCTTGGTGACTGTTTCAAAGAAATCGACCAGGTTTAAGAGGCAGGATCTGCCCTTAACAAATCCGAACTGGGTAGGATTCAGTGTCTGTAGGTCCCCAATATCTTTATTTATGAGGTTCATGATGATCCTTTCCATAGCTTTGCAGACCAAGCTAGTCAGGCTTATGGGGCGATAGTTTCCAGGATCCGTTGAGGCACCACCTTTGTGGAGGGACCACTGTTGCTGTACGCCACTCTTTGGGTACATATCCTGTAGTAAGGCTGAGATTGAACAGTAGCTTTATGTTTGGGTTTAGCTCTTCTTGGAGTTCATATAGGACGCAGCCCGGGACACCGTCTGGTCCCATTGATGCTGTGTTTTTTGCTTTGGAGAGGGCGGCTCTTAGCTGAGCATCTGAGATGTCGGGGGCAGCACTCTGCTGGGATAGATATTTGCCCTTTTGGTGGGGAGTGGGGGAGAAGTTTGTGCTGAACCCGTCAGCTAGGATGTTGGCACTGTCTGTGGGTTCGGTGTATTTTTTGTCATTTTGGACTAATTCTGAGCATATCTGGGAATTCCCACCCAGGTTCCTAACATAACTAAAGAAAGCCTTGTGATTATCCTTAGTGTCCTGTGCAATTTTTCTCTCTAAGCTGGCCTTAGACGATTTTATGAGTGCGCATAGTTTTTTGCTAATACTGATCAGAGATACCTTCCGTTTTTGGGATTTTGCTCTATCATGTAGTAGCTTCCTCCTTCTATTGTATAGTTTGTTTATGGCTGGGGTCCACCAGACAGGACGTCTGCCTTTGGAGGATTGGGTCTTGGTTTTATTTGGGATTGCATGATACATGCATTCCTGAAGGTGTTCATAGAATGCGTTTATAAAGGATTCTGCGGTCTGGGCCGTATTTTCCACAGGCCCGGGGGCTTTGAAGGATTCCACCTCGGTTTTGAGGAGTGTGAAATTTGCTTTAGAGAAGATGTTCTTCATTCCACATTGCTGCAGTCCTAACCATTGGGTAGTCCGCTGTCCAGTCGGCCCGAATACCAAAGTATATGGCTGGCGTCGGTCAAGGCGCATTAGACTGATGTCAGGGCGTCAGGGTACTAATGCGCATGACCGACGTCATATCCTCAGTCTTTTTTGCCGCATGGTCCGATGCAGAAGCAGTTTTGCGAGTGCAGGTTGGCGTTCTGAAAATTTCCGAAGTCGGAGTTTCAGACCGAATCAAAGTTGGCTAAGTACCCCGTTGGGGAACATTTTGGTTTTTTCTTGCCTCAGTATTTAACCGGATGTCAGAAAAAGTGAATAACTGTATTTCTTGTGGGAAGCAGATACCTCATAAGGATTACCATACTTTGTGTATACCTTGTTTAGGGCCTGAGCACGCCGTTGTTGGTTGCCGCTCTTGTGCTAGATTTAACAAACGCACTATTAAGAGAAGGTTAGACTGTGCCAGGTTAGTGTTTGGGAAGCGTTGTAATTATAAAATGCCGTCGGATGCTCCGACGCCCGCTTCGTCCAAAAGCGCAAGGACAAAACAGCAAAGCCTAGGGTTGATGAACCGGCAGTCCCGGACGTCGGTTCTTTAGAAGGCTCAGTGGAGCCAGAGGTTTTGCCAGGAGTTTCTTTGGAGTCTCAGGCAGAGACTTTACTGTTACAGGATGTGCCCTCTCAGGACATAGGCCAGGCTGAGGGGCTTCTCAGGTAACTGTTCTTCCCTCTCTTCCCAAGGTAGTTAGAGCCTCTCCTTCTGTTTCCAAAACTTCTTTGAGAGGTAGGCCAAGTTTAGCTTCAGTGGGGGCTTCTCCTAGCACTTCAGGTTCTGTGCCTAAGAAACATATGCTTAAAATGGCAGAAGATTTAATTACTATGATTAGAGGCTCTATGCCCCTCCTGATAAGAGGCCTAGGGTGGAACCTGAGTTTGAGAGTTTTGAACAGTGTTCAGAGGCTTCTGAGTCTTCTCGGAAGACTTGCAGGAGTATCCTCCTTATTCTGATTCTGATGTGGATGATTCCACTCCTACAGCTTCTCCTCCTGAGGATTTCTCATTTTCAGAGACTCTGCATTCCATGAGGGAGCACTTTAAATGGGAAGGCCAAGATTACTCTGATTCCAGGAAAAGGCTTAGGGAATTCTTATTTTTACCCCAGCATAGGCCCTTAGCTATACCTCCTGTGTTGAATGTGGTGGAAGATGTTTTGCAGAGGCTTCCCTGAACCCTGATTCTTTGCCTCCTGCCCCTGTTAAACCTGATAGGTACTATAGGGTGCCTGAAGCTCATAAGTATCTGTTTAAGAGTCCTAGGGCAGACCCGAAACTGTTTCTCAGGGGCCTAAAGGTGTTAAGGCCTCTGTTGTTAAAAATCCTGTTCCCACTGATAAAGAGGCAAGGGCTTTGGATAGGTGGGGAAAGAAAGTGTATACTTCTTCCACTTTAGCCATGAGAGCGTTGAATTGTCAGTTTCACATGCTAAAATATCAAAATTATCTCCTTTCACAATTGAAATCTAAGGTGGATGCTTTGGCGGAAGGTATAGAGTGTAAAGAGTTGCTGGATTTAGTTCATGTGTCTGAACAAGTGGGTAAGCATTCTTTGCAATGTGGTTTTGATGCTGTGCAGGCCTCCTCGAGGGTGGCTGCCACTAGTTCTGTTCTTCGCAGGCATGCCTGGTTGAGGGATCAGAATTTAGCAGAGCATGTTAAGACTAGGATTTTGGATGCTCCTTTACAGTCTGATGTGTTATTTGGTTCGCCTGTGGAAGCAGTCTTAAAGAAAATGGAGGACAAAGCTAAGTCTATGCAAACTGTTAAAGATTTTTGCAGGTGCAGCCACCAAGTTTAGTAGAAATTGGCGTGCTAAGGGATGGACATATCCTGCTTATGATTCCCAGTCTAGGGTAGGTCTAGATGTGGTAGGGGCAGAGCTCAAGGTTCTTTTAGGCCTAGAACAGGGGTTCACCTGCTCAGACTTCTGGTGAGGGCAGGGTCAGTCCTTTCGTAAACAGACCCAATGACCTGCCTTTTCAGCTGCCAGTAGATTCTCGTCTGGCAGCTCCTTTGGGAGGAAGACTGTCTCTTTTCAAAGAAAATTGGGATTTAATCACTCAAGACAGATGGGTGTTGGATATCATTCACCACGGTTACAGGTTTTATTTCCATACATTGCCCCTTTCAAAGGCATGCCAGACGTTCCCCCTCCACAAAGGAAAGAGGCTCACAAGCAAATTTCTCTGTTACTCCAAATAGGGGCCATTCAGCCAGTCCCGGTACCAGAAAGGGGCCTAGGATTTTATTCTCGCCTGTTCCTAGTACCAAAGAAGGGGAACACGTGGAGACCAATTTTGGATTTATCTATCCTCAACACTTATCTGGACATTCCCAAGTTCAAGATGTTGACGTTACAACAGCTTTTACCTCTGCTGGGCAAAGATCATTGGATGGTAACTTTAGATCTCAAGGAAGCTTACCTTCATGTGCCTATAAGACGAAGTTGCAGGAAGTATCTGCGTTTTCGAGCTGGAAATTCTCATTATCAGTTCTCTGCATTGCCCTTTGGCTTATCTACTGCCCAGAGTATTCACAAAGGTTCTGGCTCCAGTGATAGCTTACTTCAGGCTAGAAGGAATTCAAATCTATCCTTACTTGGTCGACTGCCTGATTCTGGCTCAAGAAAAGGAAAACCTTCTACAGCATCTGGAATATGTCATAGCAGTGCTAAGATGCCTAGGGTATTCTGTGAACGAAATAAAGTCCAGTCTAGCACCCTCTCAAGACATGTGCTTTCTGGGTGTGAGACTGAATACAGCAGCCCAGATGGCCTTTTTAACCCCGGACAAACAAAAGAATCTTTCCAGTTACTTCCATCAACTATCTCTTCAGTCCGGGCTGACTGCAAGGACAGTCCTTCAAGCCTTAGGGTTCATGGCATCTTGTATTCTGGTGCTTCCCAATGCCAAACTGCATATGAGGAAGCTGCAATGGTATCTCAAAAATGTGTGGACACAGCACTGCCAGGATTTGGACACTGTCATTCAAATAATACCTTGCATTCAAAAGAATTTTTGTGGTGGGCTCAGGAATGTCACCTAAACAAGGGACTCTCTGTGACCCGGCCAGAGGCGAGTCAGATTTTAACGACAGATGCCTCGGACATTGCTTGGGAGCTCATCTAAATGGAAAGTGGATACAAGACAAGTGGCCTGCCAGACTACAGCATCTACATATCAACATGAAGGAGATGTTAGCAGTCCAGTTTGCATTAATGGCTTTCAAGGAGTTACTTCTTCCTGGGCAGGTGTTGATTCTAACAGACAACACAACTGTCATGTGGTACATCAACAAACAAGGGGGAACACATTCTTATCCTCTATGCAGGAAAGCAATGATTTTATGGGAGACTGCGCTCAGCTTGCAACTAACTCTTCAGGCAAGGTTTCTGCCGGGAGCACAGAACTCCTTAGCAGATGTGTTAAGCAGGCAAATCATGGATCCCCACGAGTGGAAACTGGATCTTCATGTATTTCAGAAATTGACAGTGTCATGGGGAACTCCAGACATAGATCTGTTCGCTTCTCCACTAAACCACCAGCTGCCAAAGTTTTGCACAAAGGGTTTCATCATACAGCTTGGAAAGTGGATGCTCTTTCTTTCAGTTGGAAAAATCTTCATGTGTATGCCTTTCCACCTCTGCCTCTTCTTCCAAAGGTGCTCCTAAAGGTCAGACAAGACAAGCCAAGGATGATTTTAATAGCTCCAGATTGGCCTCGGCAACACTGGTACCCACTACTAAGGAGTCTGGTAAGGCAGCCCCATGGCCTTTACCTTTGATTCCACATCTGTTATCTCAGAAGGACGGTCACCTGCTCAATGTCAAGCTTCACTCTCTTCATCTAACAGCCTGGCATATTCTGTGTTGAAACACAGCAGGTCTCAACTTCCTCAACAAGTTTTAAATGTGATTATGGAAGCTAGAAGACCTAGTACAAGAAAAGTGTACGCAGAAAAATGGAAGAGATTTTTATTTTGGAGTGCAGCAAAGAATTTGGAGATTTCTGAGCCTAATTTGAGTGTGGCTCTTCAATATCTTACTGAGTTACTGGACAAAGGTTTGTCTTTCTCTTCCATTAAGATTCATGCTGCAGCAATTTCAGCTCACTATGATTGTGACCCACCATTGTTTTCGCATCCTTTGTTCAAGCAGTTTCTTAGAGGGCAAAGAATATAAGACCCCACGTAGAGCTCCTACTCC
This sequence comes from Protopterus annectens, assembly GCF_019279795.1. Classification (NCBI taxonomy): domain Eukaryota; kingdom Metazoa; phylum Chordata; order Ceratodontiformes; family Protopteridae; genus Protopterus; species Protopterus annectens. Next base: position 1,668,061,538 of record NC_056732.1, read on the forward strand.
TGCTTGGGATCTCAATTTTGTGTTGGAAAAACTTACTCTACAACCTTTTGAGCCTCGGCTACTGCTGACTTGAAATACTTGTCATGGAAGACTGCTTTTTGTTGGCTATTACTTCTGCAAGAAGGGTTTCTGAGTTGCAGGCCCTTATGGCAGTAGAGCCCTTTTGATTTTCCATAAGGATAGGGTATCATTACGTACTAATCCTTCCTTTATGCCTAAGGTGGTTTCTAGTGTGGCTTTAAACCAAACTATTCATTTGCCTACTTTCTATGCAGATCCCCAAAATAAGGGGAAAAGATTTTGCACACTTTAGATGTACATAGGCAGTTGCGTTATTATTTAAGCAGGACTAAGGATTTCAGGCAGTCTCAGCAATTGTTTGTTTCTTTTGCTTTGAGTTCTCAGGGCAAGCCTGTGTCTAAGCAAACTATTTCTAAGTGGATTGGGTTTTGCATTTCATTTTGTTACTCCCATCATGGCAAGGAGATTCCAGCTGGGATTAGGCCTCATTCCACTAGGGCTACTGCCACTTCAACAGCATTTCTAAGGGGGGTGGCAACTAAGGATATTTTGGAGGCAGCTACTTGGAGTTCAGTGCATACTTTCTCTAAGCATTACCACCTTCCTCTCTACTCTAAATCTAGGGCTGGTTTTGCCACAGCTATTTTGCAAGGCATGTTGACAGCTCCTGCTTCCTTATGATTTGCCAGCCTCCCTTACCTCTGCTTTGGGATTCTACCCAATGGTTAGGACTGCAGCAATGTGGAATGAAGAACATAGTACAGTTTTGTACCTACCATAAATGTAGATGTTCGAGGATCCACATTGCTGCAGTCCAATTTACCCTCCCTCCTTCCCCTCTGTGTTTAGGGGTGGTGGTGTGGGCTAATATTCTTGTACATTTGTATATATTGTATATATGTTTGATGCAGGGCTTTTTGGTGTTTTGGTTTGGGCCTTGTCTTTTTAGGGTCTTCTGACATCTGGGGCAAGAAAAGACTGAGGATATGACGTCGGTCATGCGCATTAGTACCCTGACGTCCTGACATCAGTCTAATGCGCCTTGACCGACGTCAGCCATATACTTTTTGGTATTCGGGCTGACTGGACAGCGGACTACCCAATGGTTAGGACTGCAGCAATGTGGATCCTCGAACATCTACATTTATGGTAGGTACAAAACTGTACTTTTTTCACTGTGGTTTTCTGGGCAGGGGGTGGGGTCGGGATGTGAATATCCAGTGAGATTAGTTTATGGTCTGATCTTACCAGTGAGGGATACACTTCTGGTCTGGAGCATAGAGCCCCCATGTTGGTGATGATCAAGTCCAGTATGTTTTCCCCTCTTGTGGGAGTGGTAACAAGTTGTTCCATAGCATTTGAGTTTATAAATTCTAGGAACCTTTGGGCTGGGGTGTTTGAGCTAGAGTAATGCTCCCAGTCTATGTTTGAGTAGTTGAAGTCGCCCAATATAATGGTGTTTGGAGAGACCTTCATATTTTCCAGTGTTCTCAGGAAGGCCGAGTGGGGTTCCTGGGTTTGGGAGGGTGGTCTGTAGCAGGGTATAAACTGGAAGGCAGTTTTACCCACTGTTAGTTGCACACGGATAGTCTCTGATGCTTTGTGTATTTCTTAAATCATTGGTATTATCTGTCCTATAGTACAGCGCAGAAGGTTACTGCTGCAAGATGAATCCTGTAATCCTGTATTTGATTTGTATTTTGTTGTGACTTGAAGCTGCTCATTTACTTGCTGCATGTTGCACCTAAAAAGGAAGTCCGGTAAATAGCATTACATGAAGGAAAGTTATTGGTAGGTAAGTGGTTGGGGTTTGGATTCATCCTTTCACTTGTTATGACCTTACTTTGCTTCTGTTGTTCTTTGGTTTGGAATACTGAGTATCTGGAAACATTTTTTTTTCCCCCTGTGTAGGTTGACCAGGCTCAACCAGTGAAGATGAAAGAGAAAAAAAACAAGGGTTCTAAAAGAGGAAGTGGTGCTTCTTTGCAACAGGAGCCAAAAGAAGACGCATTGGATAAGGAGGTAAGAAGAAGAAAAACTTAAAGGGGCACTATCTCGTTTCTAAAATCAGTTGCTTGCTGGAGACTTTGTTTACATTTTAGTGCAGTGCAAGTCACATGTTCACACAGAGGCAGGGTTTTCAGAGAAGCTTATTAGCATACTGATACTGAAGGTCAGATTTCACAAACTTCAGTGGGGGAGCGAGAATTTACAGTGTGTCCTTTTGTATTTTCCTTCCCCCACCCATAGGCTATTAGATTAGTTGAGTGACTGATTTAGTCAGAAATGCTTTCTAGTCTCTCTCACACACACACTCAGATCTGTAGCCTTTGCAGTAGTGAAATTACATTTTCAGTATGTGCTTGTTTTTTCTAAAACTGATTATCCCAGCCTAAGCAGTTGTATTTTTTTGTTTTTGTTTCATGCTTACTGTTACATGCTTTTGTCCCTTCACTAATAATTATTTTTCATATTGTCAGCAATAGTGTTGCATGTACTCATGCAGATTATACATTTATAAGACAGTTTCCCTCATTTCACAGGACAGCATTACTCTGGATAGTTGAATCTTGGAAACAAACCCGTTGAGAAGAATAAAATCTTGCAATGTTTCAATAAAAATACAGCTTTGTACTAAAAGTATTTTCCGATTAGTTGACAACCTTCAGGAATCACAAAGTAACCGTCTGTATAATACTGATTCCATCCAACTGAATTTATTTTCTTTTTTCTTCCCTGTACGGTGGTAAAATGTTTGGATCTTTCACTCGTTTCCTGAATATTTGACTG
>NC_056732.1:1668086848-1668146848 GCF_019279795.1 Protopterus annectens
ATATGCAGTATAGTTACTGGTCAAGCTAAAGGTAACTGATTAAAGTTAATACGCAACAAGGTTCATGCTAAATATGCTTTCATGAAACAATGACAAAAGTCTCAGTAAGCTTGTAGATGTAGGACTTTGTGACAGAGCTCCTGCAATATCAGGTCAGATTTAGTGACCACAGGCTATAAAATAATGGGATGTAGACAACAGGCAAGAGGGAGTGGCATTTATTGGAGAAAACTGGCAAAGGAACCAAGATAGTGGGAGCAAGTAACTAGAGAGGGAAAGGTAATAGGATAGGAAGAGGCCATGAATTTACTTGGACTGCAAGTTAGAAATTGTCTTTTCTATCAAGTTGATATTGGAGTATAGGCAAAGAGAAAGAAATAGGGGGGTCCTAACTGAAAGACCTGCACTGAGAGAGTTTTTAGTAGAATCTAGAACAGAAGCTGACATTAAAAAAGGAATAATTAGTATAACATATAAAATATTGCATGATGACTACAAGAATCAGAGAAGGTTAGAAAGGATTGGGAAGAGAGAGATGAGCAATTATTTCCTGCAGGAAGAACTCGATCACTGCACATGGCTTCCGCCCTTCACATAGCACTAACACTGCACTTCTAACCAATACAGAAACTGAACAAAACAAAAATGCTTTTGAAAACCCGAGCAAAAAGGATGAGGTTAAAGATCATGAGGTCAAGTTGAATAGTAAGCCACTTTACTTCATTAAAAAAAAATTACAATTTACTTTCAATAAATCTAGAGATAATGGCAAAGTAGTCTTGTCCTTATTCATAGACTTGTCTAAAGCCTTCTACACAGTTTGCCACAGTAAACTTCTACTTAAAATGTCCTCATTAGATCTCTCTCAGCCCACCTTTCTACAGTTAAAAAAACTGTCTAATAGGTATCAGTCATTAAAATGGCACTCCTCCCTCTCTTCATACCAACACCTTCCACACATCCACACAACAGGCATTCCTAATATAGTATACAGCTGACACCATACTTATTTGGACATCTGAAAATGTGGCACACCTCAAAGAAATTACTCGGGAAGCTTTAACAGCAACAGAAACATGACTGTGTAACCCACAACTCATGCTCATCCCTAAAAAGGAGAAACTACTTTTTTACTCAAATCCCTCTGCCATGAAAAAACAAATTGTAAAGTTCCTTCTCTTGATAATACAACCACTGAGGTCACTTTTCATAGTAAATTATTAAGAATGATAGTGGATGATGACCATGACCATAAATTTGACCTGCATATGCAAAGTTGCATAAGAAAGTCATCAAAACGTAGGGATGATTTATAGATCCAAAATCTTTCTCAGCAACACAAATAAAGCTACACCTGCCACAACGTATCTCCTCTCAAAGTTCTTTATGGTGCTCCCATTGTTACTAACCTTCAGGCATCACAAAAATCACAACTTGAGAAATGTTATAACAAAGTAGCCACATTTGCAGCAAATACCCTTTCAGAAAAAAGCAATGAATAGCACTCAAAAGCCAAAAATGATCAGAACTTCCTCGTCAACTAGTATATACACAGCTTACCACCTATAAAATTATCCAGAATCTATTTCCTTATTCTGCAATAACTAACATTTTACACAACTATGTTACTAGTCTGTCATTATGAACCAATGACCAAAAACTCCTGTCTGTCCAAAAACCTATCAAATCTGCTGGGCATTGTCTGTATTTACACCATGATGCTAAAGCCTGAAACTCCTTAGCTCTACCCATCGGGTCAATACCCTCACTCCCATCCTTCAAAACAATTATGAAAGGCTACATCGCCAAAAGCTGGCTCTGTTCAAACTCAACACCAGAATAAACTATATCTTTGCATGTGGAGAAATGCCAATTTATACCTTACATCTCTCTACTCTCCCTTATTCACTCACTTCCTTATGTCTATCAGTTTCTCTCCCCAGGCTTTCTCTCCAAATATACCATAAGCCTGTTTTTCTGTCACTTCATATTGCAATTCTTATTTGGATTATACTAATTTACCTCGAATTTCCAAATATACCATAAGCCTGCTTTTCTGTCACTTCATATTGCAATAATAATTTGGATTATACTAACTTACCTCGAATTTCTGCACAAACTTGCTAAAATTTTTCAAAGTATTAAATGATTGTCATAAAGCTTATATCCATTTTTAATCAATATTTTCATATCATCTCTAATTTGGTATAATTATGTAAAATGTATTTATTTTTGAATTATTATGCTTATAAAAAAAAGTTTAACGCTTTGGAACTTTTCTCCCCGCTCCTCGGCTGAAAATGTGTTCCAACCAGTAGGATATTCCTGTTAAGCAAATGCCAATAAATAAAACTTCCACAATTAAGTACTACACAACAGCAAATAAACCAAAAAAAAATAAAAAAGCCCCGATAAATGTATCTGTTTGTTGTCATCCTGTTGATCATCAGTACTATTTATCACCTGTCTGAGTTGTAAAACTAATAAAAGAATAATCCATGGCATGGCCGCACTGGATTTCTTTGAAACTCTTAGAACAAAAAACCTGGACAAAGCTGTTGGACAATGATCCAAAACGTATGTGATGGATTTTAATAATTGCTCTTATAAACCTAGAAACTTGCTTGAATAACAGGTCTTGTGCGTTAGCATGCATCTGAAACTCAACTGTATGCCCATTAATTAGTTACTGCAATACATGGAGAATGGCCAGGAAAAAAAAACAAATTTTCTGAGGAACAGGGCAAAAACAGGAGTCAAATGGACATTCTGTAAAAATGTGGACAGTTGGAAGACTGGAACCACTACATGTGAATGGAACAGAAACTGACAAAAATTCACAAAGATCAGAAGGAATGAGTTGGTTAGCTGTAACTCTGCTGAAATGAATGGAATCAGCCAGACAAATGTCTACAACTACTTACTGCCTGTGATAAAAATGCACTTTGTGAATGCCCTACCGTAAGTAATGCAATTTATTTGCCTGTTCCGTACGATCAGTAACGGTTATGCTTTTACTGTTGCCCTTGCATCACCCACATTACTTATCTAAAAATGTGCTGGCTGACAACATAAATAATATATCCGACGTGCGTAAGATCTGTAAGGCTTATGCTTTTGCTGCTGCCTTCTGCTCTTCCATCACCCGCTTAAGTCCACTTCCTGATTGCTTTACTGTAACTGATCTCAGCTGTTTGCCGGTTCCATGTGATCGGTAACTCTTGTACTTTTTTCTGCTGCCCTTTCGTCACCCACATTAAATAAAAAAACTGTCAATTACCACCTGACAGTCAAGTCACCATGCCCAAGTGGTTGTATTAAATCATTCATTAATGACATTGACCAGGGTGCAAATTACAGCTGCATTCACTCTGTGCGAAACAAGGGAACACAAATGCTGGCATTTTATTCGACGGAACAAAAACAGGACTGGAATAAAGCTTTACACAACAGAAGGAAAGTTATGGAGTGGGTGGAGGTGTAGAATGTCACAGAGGGAGGTGATTACCTATGTGGGTGGCAATGTCTCAGCTTCAGTCTGAGGCAAGATACCGAGTTTTGAAACGAGATAGTGTCCCTTTAAATCAGAATCTCCCAAACATAAAAATGTTCATTTACCTGTAACGTCCAAGTGTGTAGTCTAAACATGTCCCATTAACTCTTCGCACAGCCATCTCTTACAAAGCTGTTTCTCCAGATGACTTCAACAGACTCTACAGAATAGCATAAACAGCAGAATATAACTATGGTTCAAGGCAGCAGAGATGTGGTTCAAGGTAGCAGAAAGCACCCCTGCACTACCAGGCTATAACTCATTCCACACCTTTTGGCCCCAGAACTTGGACTGAAGCTCCAAAGGCAGTGGTGTTTCCATATTCATAAAGGATACACACACTTCCAGACTGGTAGCTCAACATAACACATCTGAGATACTTCAGGTGCAACTAACATTGGGTAAGACAGCGATTCAGGTTGTAGCATGCTATAGGTCCCCAACCATGTCCCAAGACTCACACTCCATGTTCCTAAGCACCCTGGAGAATATTAGGGTCCAACCTAACACTCTCATACTGGGCAACTTCAACTACCCCTCCATTAACTGGGAAAACTACTCATGTACCAATACACTTGCCCAGCGCTTTCTGGAATTCATTAATTCCAAAGCCCTGGACCAGCTCGTTCTTACCCCCACTAGAGGTAGCAACATCCTTGACCTGGTCATTACTAACATGGGTGACCATTGCTCCACACCAACAGTCAACTCCTCCCGGGTTAGATCCAACCACAAACTAATCACCTTGGAATTCCACCCCCCCCCCCCACAAAGGTAACCACCATGAAAAACTTCTCCAAAGCTAACTTTGGGCTCCAAAACTAACTTTGGGCCCTTAATAACAGAGGTAGCTAACTTCACGGCACCCATGCAAATGGAGAATAGTTGCATGACCGCCGAATCATACACCAAATGCACTGTACGAACATGTACACAAATGCATGGATCTCGCCATACCCAACAGAACCAAGATGCCCCCCAAAAAAAAAGGAAGCCAATCTGGTGGTCCCCTGCTATAAACAAACTCTAAAACAGAAGGAGGAAACCAATGCAGAATAAGGTGAAGTCCCAAGACTGGAAAAACTCCCTTATCAGCCTCAACAAAAGGTTGAGATCCCTCATCAAATCCTCTAAAGCTAGCTATGAAAACAGAATTGCAGCAGATAGTAAAGACAACCACAAGGCCTTCTAGAGTTATGTAAAGAATCTCCACAGCAATACCCAGATTTGCTCTGAGCTACTGCACAATGGTACCTCCTATACCGAGCCAACAGATATTACCAATACACTGGCTGACAGATTCAGAGCTAACTTTACCCCCACTCTCCCCCCTACCAAAGGACCAATCACAATACCAGTAGATTGCCAGACACCCAGTATTACTGCTGCACAGGTTAAAACAGCACTGCCCAGGCAAAGAATACAGCTTCTATGGGACCTGACAATATCCCTGGCTGTGTTCTGCATGAAAGACGGAGTGAACTGGAACCACACCTGCATGCCCTGTTCAATCATAGCCTCACCTCAGGCTTTGTCCACACCGATTGGCGCACTGCTACAGTCATCCCTCTCCACAAAGGAGGAGCGACTACAGACCCCAGGAACTATTGCCCCATTAGCCTGACGAGTCTGATATACAAAGCTATGGAACGAATCATCATTGACCTAATAAATAACGATATAGGAAATCTCCAAACTCTGGATCCTACATAGTTTGGTTCTGTGAAGGGTAGATCATGCCTGCTCAACTTGGTTGACCTCTGAGTCAGTTACCAGAGCTGTGAATGAAGGCAAGGTGGTTCATACAGCCTACCTTGATCTGGCCAAGGCCTTTGATACCATTCCCCACTCAGGAATCAAAGAAAAACTCACTAAGCTAGGCATCAGCTCCTATATCACTAGTTGCAAACTAGCTCACAGATAGAACCCACAGTGTGAAAGTAGCTGACTCCAAGTCAGACTGCCGACCATTCATGGGTGGAGTTGGTCCTAGGTCCTCTCCTGTTTGGTATCTACTTCTCTGAAGTCCAGGCCAACACAAAGGGACTCTGGCTGATTAAGTTTGCAGATGACTGCAAGTTGGGAGCTATTATTAACTCCTGAAGTGATGTTGACATCCTACAGGAAGGCCTCAATGAGACCAAAGACTGATGTCAGAACCATGGCCTTTAGCTCAATGCCAAAAAAATGTCTCATCATCCCCCTAGGGAAAAGCCCAGTTCCTTTGAATTACCACATTGATGGTAGTCCACTGAACACAGAAGGCGTTTTAAGAGATCTGGGAACACAGGTTGTCAGCAGCCTCTCTTTTCACTATCACATTGCCACTGTGGTCAGAAAGTCCTCTGTGGCACATCTCGTTACTAAGGGTTTTGCATCCAGGAAGAAAGAGGTCATTGTCTCCCTCTACTCTTCCCTCATTAGACCAATCATGTAATACAATGCCCCATTTGGCATGTACCTCAATAGACACCTGCAACAACTGGAGAGGCCACAAAAGTAGCTCACAAAGAGGATCCTAAGCTTTAAACACTTGTCCTGTATGGACAGACTCAAACTCCAACTCTTCTCTTTCTCATATCGCCTAGTTAGAGGTGATCTCCACTTGACTTACAAAGCCATGTCTGACCCAGCACTGTTAGAAATGCTACATCTAAAAAAATCCCAACCCCTCTGCACCACATGCTCCAAAGACCTCTACCTCATTACCACAATCAACAGAACATGCTGGAGGGACAGGTTCATAACCCAGAGACTGCCCATATTATGGAATAGACTTCACATACATGTCAAGCAGAGCACCTCACTGGCCCTCTTCAAGGGAAATCTTAATGAGTGGATGGGAAATAGAAAATTCACCCCGGGGATCACTTCAGTGGCTCTACTCAACAGAGGCACTGGGAAGTAAGGTCAGGTGGCACGATGCCAGGGTAATCCTATGGGCTAGGCTTGTAAAGGCTCCAGGTCCATTAGCCTATTACACACCTGTGAACCTGTTATTTGTAAAATTTATTCCAAAATTCAAGTCATCTGTAGCAAATTATGACAGTCATTTATAATCCCACTGTCACCAACCACAAAAAGTAAAATTCTTAAAGTAGTAATGTAATTAAAAAAAAAGCCTGCACTAACCTCTCGCCCAACCTTCCCTTATGCCTGTCAGTACCACAACTGAGCGGAATTCTGCAGAAAGCGACACATATTTCATTAAACAGCATACCCACCCCCAAACAATTAAGCCAAGCCTTGTCTCTCCACATGATGCACCTAGACAATATCTGAGTTTGCTGCTTTGTAATGAATGCATGAATAGATTACACTGGTTAACACATTCAGATAAATACATACATTGAAATGCATACGAGAATTTAAACAGCTCAGCATTTAAACATCTCATTCAATGGATTGAAAGTCCATACCAATGCACTTAGACCTCATTAAGTAGGACATGGCCATTTTCACCTCTGCTGGCACCCATTGTTTAATCCAGTATGTCCAAGATCAAAAGTACTTAACAGAAAGCCAAGGATGACTGCAGCAATTTTAGAATAATTAGTATGCAAACTAACTGACTCAGGCTCTGTTATCACAACCTGAGAATTACATAATTATTTTTTACATATTTAGTCAGCATTGTAGTGAATGTGCAAACTTGAAGAAGCTGAATTTTCAGTGGAGATTGATACCTGCGGAAAATGATAATAAAGTTATTTATACATCTGTAAGTGCCATATCTATAGGCTTGCAACACATTTGGAGCAGATGTGGAAAATAATTTCAGTGAAAATCTGTGTAACCACAAACATCAGTTACCCAAGAGGAGAGATGAGAAACAGAGGATGCATGAGAGGAAACGCATTCATTTTACTGATGCACTTTCCCTGCAAGAATGAAAACCTCTAAATGTACGAGTTGGGTTAAGCTTACAGAAACTGGCATCTCAAGATGACCTGAAACACAAAAGCAAAAAGTACATTAAAGTATTTTGACTGATAAACTTTTTATGTTGTAGTCATCTAAATGTTGTTGTCTTGAAATGCACTCACCAGTGCACATACTGTCTGTAAAAATACCATGCACATACCTTTTGTCTAAGTCTTCTTGACACACTGTCAAAGATCTCAGCCTTCAGTGCAGACAAGGTAGCGTATACTCCTTCTCCACTCCCACATACTGCAAGTCCATGCTGGTCACCCAAGAGTCACCAGGAAAGCAGGCCTAAGCATGTTATGCCCACTAACTCTGCTTCCATACAAGGATGTGACTTAGTCATATGTTCATAGGTAGGTACTAGGCTATTGGCCCTAGGGCCTATATAAGCCTAGCCAAAAAGGTACCCTGGCCATTCATGAAAATTATTTTCCTGTGCCCCTGTCGAGCAGAGCCACAGAAGTGATCCCCGGGGTGAATTTCCTATTTCCCATCTAATCATCAAGATTTTTCTTGAAGAGTGCTACTGAGGAGCTCTGACAAACATAGGTAGCCTGTTCCAGAGTATGGGAAGTCTCTGGGACAGGAATCTATCCCTCCAGCATGTTCTGTTTATTGTGGTGACAATGTGTAGGTCCCTAGAGCGTGTAGCTCTGAGGGATTGGGATTTCTTTAAGTGGAGCATGTCCAACAGCTTTAGGTTTGACATAGCTTTGCATTTTAGACAGAGACAGAGATCGCCTCTGAGTAGGCGATATGGGATGGAGTAAAGTTGGAGCTTTTTGAGATGGTCTGCATAGGGCATCTGTTTGAGGCCAGTAATCCTCTTTGTGGGGTATTTTTGCGGCCTTTCCAGTTGTTGTAGATGTCTTGTGAGGTACATACCAAAAGGGGCATCAGACCTGTCCGAGTACAATGCCTCCTTTGGTATGTACCTAGCCAGGCATATCCAACAATTGGAACGTCCACAGAGATTCCTCACTAAAAGAATACAGGATGCAAGTAATATGTCCTACGTAGACATCCTCAAGGCCCTATCCCTGTATTGTCTCCTACAGGCTATTTAGGGGAGATCTATACCTGGCATAAAGGGAATTGTCAGACCCCTCTGATGGACCTGCATATCCATAAAACAGCACCAGAATTACCTGTTCTAAAGACTTAAACCTCGCCTGTGATATAAATAGGACCTGCTGGAGAGATAGGTATGTATCCCAGAGACTACCCCGTCTATGGAACAGGCTCCCCAAGCATGTGAAGCAGAGTTCCCCCAACCCAATTCAAGAGCAACTTGGACACTTGGATGGAAAACCAGGAATTCATCCCTGGTTTGGCACCTATGTCTCTAATGGCCACAGGTAACCTGTAAATGGTTCGTCCCCCAGGCCCATCCTTATACTTATAAAGGGTTTCAGAACTTGTCAGAGATCTGGGATGCATGGCTAGGATTATAAAGGCCCTTGTGGTCATTAGCCTATATACAGCACCCTCTCACTGTCAGTTTGCAGACAGGGGAAAAGGTAGGCAGATTAATAGACTAAGTGACACCTCATTAACCACCTTCAGCATAAAAGAAGGGTTAGTGCACAAGGACACTTTATCTGCATGAAAAATAAGAAAAGGAGGACAAGCCATAACGGCCTGCAATGCAGACATGTGTCTGGCAGAAGTAAGTGCTAACAAAAGAACAGTCTTCCAGGAACAATGTTGCAAGGAAGTTGAAGCAGCAGGCTCAAAAGGAGCATAGGTCAACTTCTCCAAAACAAAATTAAGATCCCAAGCAGGAGAAACAGGTTTCCTGGCTGGTCTAACATTAAGGATGCCTTTAAGGTATTGTTTCACCTCAAATCTAGTAGTTAAATGAGGAGATAAAGGCAGACAAGCAGAGATAGTTGATAGGTGGGCCTTAGAATAAGAATGGCCCCAACCAGCACTGAGCAACTCACACAAGTAAGAGAGACTCCATTTGTCAGGCTTCTCATTGATTGTTTCTGAAAAGCCACCCCTAGTAATGGTCTTCAACCTAGCATTACAGACAGTAGGACCACCCTTGTTTCTACTGTAAACCTTGTTGATTTGGGTCTCTTGAGGCAGTGTAGCAATTGTCTCGGGTACAAAGACAACCCTCTACTAATAATACAGTCTAGTACAGAGTGCAAGTGAAGTATTTACACCAAGAATCTAGAGTCCATGCTCTCTCTCACTCACTCACTCAAAATAGTAACACGGAGAAGGTTGTCAACTCACACACCACTACATATTCACATAGTACGACTACTCATACACACAGTATGCATTAGACACTTAAATCTACATATACAGAGATTCTCTCAAAAATCTTACCAAAACACCCAGAGACCTTCAAAACACAAGACTGCTACAGCAAACACAGTCTCTACAACACCACTGACACATAGCAACACCAGTGTCTCACGCACCAAGGCCCATAAGGCTTAACACTCAAAAAACACATTTTCTTGTCATTTGGAGATTCAGTAGTGAGATACGTGGATGTCCCTCTCACCAGGCTGGACAAGGAGAAAGTAATTTCACCTGCCTGTCTGGTGCCAGGATTTGCCAAATCAAGCATACACTCAGGTCTCTCAACAACAAGTTCTGTTATGAATGTGTCATAGTTCATGTTGGTGTGAATGACCTGAGACATACCTCACTGGACTATATGAAGAGAGACATGGTCGAGCTCTCTGAGTATGTGTTGTCCCAGGCAGCCATGTCCCTAGCCTTGAGTAGCATACTACCTTCACCCAGAATGATTCTGCAGTATAAACAAAAAAAAAATGATTGCTTTCAATAATTGGCTTAGTTCTTGGTGTCATTCCAAGGGGATCCAGTTCCCACCTGCCTGGGAAACAAAGACTGACAAACCTCACTGCTTTGCCACAGATGATTTGCACCTGGCATGCCTAGGCTTTCGCCTCTCAAAAGCTCTTGCCTCCCCCATAGTGACTTTTTTTAGGCAAGGTCTGAAAGAAAAAAAAAATATTACCAACGTAAATTTAACCAATCGGAACAAAGTAAGGGTCATGCTGCTAAATGCTAGGAACTCAAACCAAAAACTGCACTCCCTGGAAGCACTTCTATCACTAGAAGATGTAGATGTCTGTGCAGTCACAGAAACCTGGTTTAAAGCTTCAGACAGTACCCTGGCCCTGCAAGGCTACAATAACTTCCACACCTTTAGACCACAAAAGGAATGTGTGAAAATCAAAGGAGGCAGTGTTTGTCTAAATTAGAGATAAGTTGACATCACGTTTAGTTAGACTGGACAACTCCACGGAGTTACTCCAGGTCCAGGTTACAATGGGCAAGACCCCCATTCAAGTCCTAACTAGTTATAGACCCCCGCTGCATGGGTCACGACACCCACACAGCTTACTTAACCAAACTGAAGGCAATCCAAATTTTTACCGAACGTGCTGGTTATGGGTGATTTCAGTTATCCTAACATCAACTGGGAAACTTACATTAGCCTAAACTCCCTAGCATAGCCTAAACTCCCTAGCACAAAAGTTCCTTGACTTTGTGAATTCAAATGCCCTTGAGCAAATTGTCCATACCCCGACAAGAGGAACAAACATTCTAGATCTGGTCCTCACCAACATGCCAAACAGGTACACTGCTGCAACTGCTGACCCCTCATTAGTTAAAACTGACCACAAATAAGTCACCTTCAAACTGACACTAACAGAACTTACAAAATGTGAAATCGAACTAAAAACCTTCACCAAGGCAAACTTTGCCCTGCTAGGTGGAGGTATAAATGCATTTCTAGCCCCATCCCATGCTGAAAGTGGTAACTACACCAAATCTTACACCGAAGCCCTGTACAATCACTTGCATAAGTGTATACACTCTGCTGTACCAGACAGAATCAAAGCCAGAGCCCCAAGTAAAATCAAGCTGCCATGGTGGACTTTCAGCATCAACAAGCTCTACAATAAATGCAAAAAGTTGCTGTCCAAGAAAACAGACAAGGACCCAACAATGGAAAAGCACCCTTCTTGCTGGAGAACAGCAGCAGTCATCCCTCTGCACAAAGATGGGCCATCTGCACATCCTGGGAACTACAGACCTCTAAGTCTCACATGCAAAGCCATGGAAATAATTATGGAAATGATCAATAATGGCATAGGAAACTTTCAGACACTGGACCGTGTCCAGTCTAGTTTCATCAAGAACAGGTCATGCCTTCTCCACCTGGTAGATGTTTTTGAGAAGGTCACTAAAGCAATGGAAGAGGGCAAAATGGTTCACACTGCATACCTTGACCTGGGTCAAGGCATTTAACACAACCCCTTACTCGGGCATTAATGACAAACTTAAGAAGTTAGGTACAGACCTTTATGTTACCCTGTGGACAGCCAGCTGGCTCACAGACAGGACCCAGGAAGTTAGAAATGGTGGGGTCCACCTCTACAAAGTGGCCAGTCACATGTGAAATCCTTTAGGGATCGGTCCCAAGACAATGCCTTTTGAGCACCGATTTCTCTGAAGTCATGGCCAAAGTCCATGGCCTCTGGCTGACTAAATTTGCAGATGATTGCAAATTATGAGCTATCAGTGAATCGCCCACTGCCACAAATGTTCTCCAGGAAGGGCTGACACAGACATACAACAAGTGCCAGAGCCATGGACTAAAACTAAATGCCAAGAAATGGATAATAGTATTGTCATTCACTCCTAATAACTATCAAATTGACAACACACCCATAAGGGTTGACCCAGTACTTGGAGACTTGAGAACATACATAGAGAGTAATCTAGTCTTTGACCATCACATGTTTACAGTAGTGAGGAAGTCATTCTGTGTTGTGTAACTTATAAACAAAGATATGACATCTAGGTCCAAGGAAGTCATTGTTTCACTGTATTTGGCATTCATCAGATGCATCATTGTGTGCAATGCCCACTTTGGTATGTACCTAACCAGGCAGTGCTAAATGGAGCAACCACAGAGGTTCCTCACTAAATGAATATAGGGCATAAGTAACATGTCCTATGCAGACTGCCTCAAGGCCCTATCTCTCTAGTCTGTCTCATACAGGCTGTTGAAGGGATATCTATGCCTAGCATACAAGGTCCACTCTGAAGGACCTCCTGCATATCCGCAAAGCAAACAGGACCAGTATTACCTATTTTAAAGACTTAAACACTGCCTGTGATATGACTAGGTCATGCTGGAGAGACAGCTATGTATCTCGGAGACTAACCCTTCTCTGGAACAGGCTTCTCATCCATGTGAAGCAGAGCTCCTCTCTAGTCCAATTCAAGTGTAACTGTTTCTACTACCCCACCCCCACCCCGTGAGTGTATAAAAGTGGTTTGCAGACACAGGAAGTGTGATGGGGGTTCCCAGTGAGAGTGGGTGTGTAGCAGTGGTCATCTCTGAGCCCACTGCTGTTCATACTGTTCAGACAATATTTGCAAACCGGTTGGAGGGGACAGATCAAGAAAGGCCTGTGTATGCAGATGATGTGGCATTACTCGCACCCTGAAAACAAACTTTAGCAAATGACTGAAATGCAAAACTCTAGGCTTAGGGAATTAAACTGAGTACAGTCAAGACAATTAACATGGTAGCAAATGGTGAAATGAGAAGAAGCTGAAAACTGAGGTAGAAATTGAGATATAAGGGGAAATTTTAACCTGCATGCATTTACACAAATCATATCCACCCCTACCAGGATAGGTAAACCCAACCAAAAAGAAAGCATACTTGACTGGGTACTCATAGTCACCCCCAACTGTACACCTTTGGTTACCCTCCTTGATGGCCTAAGCGATCACCTTCTCACATATGTAATTAAGCACAAAGCCATTAATTCCCAACAACCCTTACTCAGAAAGGTTAGAAACAATAAATGCTTTGACCCTGCCAAATTTCAACAAGAACTAAACTCATGCAATTGGTCTGTTCTAAAACACCTCCCCTTAGAGGAAGCAGTAGCATACTTTAACAACAAATTCCTTGAGATCCTTGATTTGCATGCACCTGTTCGTTCAAAGAGAACAAAGGCAAAAACTGTGCCATGGCTTTCTAAAGAGTCTAAACTCAAAATTACCCTTAGAAACAAAGCATGGGCTTTATGGCATTCTTCTGAAGGCCCCCAAGATCACATTAAATACAGGCAATCCAGAAATGAAACTAAAAAATCCATTTTACAAGACAAAAAACAATCCTACTGCAATTTACAGACAGTAAATCAAAATAACCCTCAGAAGTTTTGGGCAGGTTTAAATAATCTACTACATCCTGGACAAAATTCAACCCCAATCCCTGCTGCTACTATTGATAAACCCCAGAAGAGGTTTCTGACAGTTTTAACCGATTCTTTACTGAGACAATTCAAGCCCTAGCTAGCCAACTACCTCCTAGCTCCCCTGGTCCTGAAAGTAGCACCCCTAGAAACCTACTCACATTCAACTTCCAACCAGTCGCCACTTCTCTTATCCGTACCTTGATCAAAAAGTTAAAACCCACTACACTTTCTGCTGATCAACTCCCTGCTGAGTACATAAAAAAATCAGCTGATGTTATTGCTTACCCCGTCTCAATACTAATCAATCGAACCATAGTAGAAGCTAAAATTCCCTCCATCTGGAAAATATCCTATGTAATCCCACTTCACAAAGGTGGCAGCTCTACTGAATTCTCCAATTATAGGCCAATAGCTATACTCTCTCCACTTGTAAAGATTATGGAAAAATGTATTCATAGACAACTCATGCACCACCTAATCCAGAATCACCTTATGGCAGACACTCAGCATGGCTTCCGTCCTCATCACAGCACTACGTCAGCCCTCCTAGCCTTTACCAACACCATAAACCATAATCGCAATAATAATTATATATCCTCAGCCCTCTTCTTGGATCTTTCCAAGGCATTTGATATGGTTCATCACCAACGTTTAATCCACACACTGCAAACATTCTGTCTAGATACTGGAGCCTTTCAGTGGTTTCAATCCTACCTGAATGGTCAGCAGCAGGCTGTCCTCTGGCAGAACAAACTCTCTAACCTACCTAACACCCTTGGAGTACCACAAGGCTCTATACTAGGGCCTTTGCTGTTCTCCATCTTCATTAACGACCTTTATACTGTCATCCCAAAAGTCAGTTGTATCCAATATGCCGATGACTCTACTCTGATTTGCTCGGCCACATCTTCAGTAGAGTTATGGTCAGCTACCCAGACCACCTTTAATACAACAGAAAACTGACTTTCTGAATGTCGTCTGATCCAACTAAAATGCTGTTATTTTCACCAACACATAGGTCTACCGCTTTCACCTTTACCATAAATTCAAATGATGGCACAATAATCTGCCCTGACTCCTCTACAGAAGTATTAGGTGTCATCATAGGTAATCTAAAATTCGATTTACATGTTAACCAAACTATCAAAACCATCAATAAAAAAACTAGGGTCACTTTATAGAATGAAAGCCTTCCTAACCCCTCCAGCTAAAATTGCTATAGTTCGCTCTCACCTTCTTTCAGCCCTTCTATATGCATCCCTTCTACTCTCGAATTTAAACAAGACTGTCCTTAACAAACTCTCAATTTGCTACAACCACATTGCCAGGTTTGCCACTGGGCTGCCTTTTAGGACACATCATTGCATCAATCTAAATCTGCTTGGGTGGCTTGAACTACCCAGCCTAATCCAGTATAACCAACTGATTATGGCCTATAAAATCCTCTATAATCCGGACAATACTCCTGTACTTAAAAATATTATCACCCCCTATAACAATCCTAGACCGCTTTGGTCCTCTAACAAGCTACTAATTCAGACTAGCAAAATTAATAACACAGCCAGTGACTCTCTCTTTGCAAACTGTGTAAATAGACCCTGGAACACTCTTCCAGCTGATATTACCTTACTTTCCACCTTAGGTAAATTTAAAACTAGACTCGAACAACATTTGTCACTTAACTGGCTATGTCAATGTATCAGGCCTGGCTAACACTCTTTAGAATGTGTATAAATCTGTTAACCAGCTTACTGTGTAATTTAATTTAGCCCTGACTTGCGCTCAAGATTAACTCTAACCTGTGGAACTTGTTTAACTTGCTTACTTAAATAATCTCTGTAAATAGTCTGTTTGTAATATGTAATGCTGTATCTGCTTATCTTTGGAGCTTTTCTCCCCGGGCCTCCGCTGAAAATGGACATGCATCCAGTCGGACTATCCCAGTCAACAAATGTAAAATAAAAAAAAAATAAAATAAAATTTGGAACAGGCTAGCAGAATCAAGTATCTGGGAGAGGTGGCTGAGGAGAAGGGATGTCTGAATGAGACATTCAAAGCTAGAATCAGAGGGGCTGCTGCCAAATGGTACAAATTGTCGAGTAATGTGATAAAACAATGACCAAGAAGCTGAAAATGTGGTGCACAAAATAGTGGTGTAACTTACTTCTGAACGGTATTGAAACTTGTAGAATGAAGGCAGAGTAGTTGAGGAAGATAGAGGAGATGAGGATGAAGTGCCTAGGATGGTAGTGTTGTGCAAACTATGGGACAGGGAAAAAAAATTAGAATATCAGAGCAGAAGTCAAAAATAGCTTGAATTGCAGAGAAGGTCAAGAGAATAAATTACAGTGGTTCAAATATATGGGCAAGAAGGCAGAAATGATTTAGTGAAAATTTACAGATTCAAGGAGGAAGCAAAAGGAAATAAAGACTTTCAGCAAAGATATTGATTGTGACAATCAGCTGTGACTGTCAAAGTCTGAGAGTGGCATTGACTTGAAAGAGGTGCTTACAGTTGATACAATGCCCCAACCCCATGTAGTAAATGGGAAAAGGGGGTTGATGATTTTATATTTATCTTTGCATATATATATATATATATATATATGTATCTGTTTATATATATATATATATATATATATATATATATATATATATATATATAAATCTGTCTATGTATGCATACATATATTTATAGATATAAATAAATATAGATACGTATACATAAATAGTGAGAGAGAGAGAGATATGGTGTGAGTAAAAAGAGTGTGTATATTCCATATATAATATACTTGCACATTGGGTGCCTGTGTCAGTGGCTCAACAGGCAACATATTCATCTTTGATCCTGGCAGATCAGAAAGCAGTGGGTTCTACTTCTAATACAGGTGCTTGGATTGATTTTACATTCCTGACACCTCAGTGTAGCATAAGGTAAAGGGGGTAATGCAGTTCTTAGTGTGTCATGCTTTGGATGAGATAGTAAGTCAAGATCTCATCTGCCTGAGTCAGTTGTTGCCCTGGTAGATGTAAAAGACCCCATTGGGCTTACTCAAAAGTGTAGGGGATTTCCACAGCTGCTCTGGCCAATTTTATACTAGTCAGCATGAATAAAACTTTGAGTCACACATAAAAATAGTTCACTGGCCTAATGAGACTGAGATCAACAAATGATAGATAAACACACACACGTGCACATATATCTATCTGTGCATGCATATAGGTTCATAGGTATGTACTAGGCTAATGACCACAACATCCTTTTCTAGCCTAGAATTGCATCCCAAATCTCTGGCAATTGCTGGTAACCTTCATAAGTGTATGCAGGGGCTTCTGAGATGAAACATTTACAAGTAGGGGCCAGGAAGATGAACCATTTACAGGTGCCTGTGTCCATTAGAGACATAGATGCTAAACCAGGGATGAAATTCCTGTTCCACAACTATTTGTCAAAGTTACACTTAGAAATGGGTTAAGGAGGAACTCTGTTACACATGGGTAGGAAGCCAAAACATGGAATGCTGCTTTAATTTGCATGTCATCCTTGCTCTGGGCCATGCTAATATTCTCTGTCTCATTCTCATTTTAGTTCATGCGCTGCCAAAGAAAGCATAACAATTATTGGCAAGCTGCCATTGTAGTACCAGTTTTAAGTCTACCTAATTTTCCTTTGTGAGGATCAAACCATGTACCTCTTGCCTGTGAAGTAAACACCTTAACCATTATGCCAACCCCCCAGTTCTAAAATGCATGTCTCTGTTATGTATTATACACATGTTTATGTTTTTTCTTTTGTGGTTACATAGCTATAAATAATTTGGATGAACAACTTTTGCTTAAGTCACAAAACTTTAAAAACTGGTTCCAATGCCACATAGTGGAACGCTCACTTTGCTAAATTTAGTAACACAAAATGGTGTTTAGTTACATATCTAACTTTGCTTAAACTAACCTCCTAAATCCTCAGCTCTACTACTATAGCTTGACTATAGCCCCCTCCTCCTCTCCCCCTCCCATTCCCCACAATATTCCCCCCCCCCCCACTTCCTATCGACGTCTAGACATTGTCATTTTTTGAACCGTTATCCTTTTGGTTTTACTCTCATATGTAGTAAATTTTAGACCTCTGCTATCAGTCCAACCCTTAATGTTCATCATTTTTTTCTTTTGTTTTTCTCTTTATAATTTCGTATTTGCACTTTTTTTTTTTATATTTTTTGTGCTGCATGTTTATCTTTGCTTATGTTTGCTTGGGGCTCTTTCCCCTTGGGTATCCACTGAAAATGGGTTGCTTACTATCAATGCAATGCAAATAGTTAATAACCTTTTCTGTTTTACAATTATTTTGTATTGTGATTATTTGTATATTGTCACTTTATCTTTACTTATGTTTTTTGGGGCTTTTCCCCTCAGGTCTCCACTGAAAATGGGTTTGTTTGCAAACTCAGTTGGACTAACCCGTTTAACAAATGTGAAATAAATATGTAAATAAAATATAGCTCTGTAATGCAGAAGTAGAAATATTGTGAAATGCATGAAGATGTGTGTCTGGATGATTGC
Source organism: Protopterus annectens (assembly GCF_019279795.1). Classification (NCBI taxonomy): domain Eukaryota; kingdom Metazoa; phylum Chordata; order Ceratodontiformes; family Protopteridae; genus Protopterus; species Protopterus annectens. The sequence goes on from NC_056732.1 coordinate 1,668,105,173, forward strand.
AATCACTGCTACACATTTCCAGTCTATTAGTATTTAGTGTACCGGGTACAAAAGGGTTCCTGTACATGTTTGCAGTTCACATGGGCAAATATTCTTTTCTTGACCAAGTGAATTGCTTAGTGATTTACTGAACATGCAGTTTTCCAAATGTGAGCGTTGCTGAGAAGATATCTTTTTTTCCAAAACAGTCAAGTGGATCGGTTTTGGGGTAGCAATGTGTTTGCTGGTTAGTGTTACTAGCTAAGGGGATCGTTTATGTTGTGCATGTGTGATTTTGAGTGGGAAGCAGCTACAAATGTGTTTTATGTAGCTAAATGGGTTAGTTTTGGGGGTTGGTGTGTCTATCTGCGTGTTTGCTTGTTAGGGTTAGAATAAGGGCTGTGCAAGGGGAAAATTTTTAGTGTTGTGTGTGTCCTTGTGTGTCCAAGTGCCTTGTATAGTATTATCCTGAAGAAATGTTTTTTCTAAAGTAATGCATATGGCTGGTGTTTGGGCAGGGTTACTGCTAGCACATATCAGTAAAAAGATGCACAGTCATGCATACATCCACAACAATTACAGCCTCAGATATGTGACTCAAGGACAAAAGCCAGTAGGTAGGGTCATTCATTCAGTCAAGTGATATATGCTGCAAGAATGGCTCTCTTTCAAACTGATTTCATGGGGACTGACCATGACCAGTGTGTTTTGTATGATCATTTTTTTTAACTTGAGTATATATCATTGCAAGCAGCTAATTCATGGAAAGTAAATCTGAAGAAAAGAGTTGGTGCTTTTAGTCACGATGAATACAAGTGGTCAGTGGCACAGGAAGTAGCATCTGCACCTTTGGTTCTGGAAGGAAGACCAGAAGGCTGTGGGATCTATTCCCACGCCATGCAATGCAGCACTGGTGAGGGAGGGGGGGTGCACTCTTGAATGTGCCATCCTTCAGATGACATGTTAGACTAAGGCCATATCTGCTTGAGTTGGTTGTATCAGGTGGATATAAAATATCCCATGGCACGTATCAAAAAAGGTAGGGGAAGTTATCCTGTGCCAAATTGGATAAATGTCATTCTTCCCCTGAAAAAGAGGGGGGGGGGTTGCACTACTGAGTGTGCCATCCTTCCAATGACATGTTAGACCAAGGTGTAATACCTGCTTGAGTTGGTTGTATCAGGTGGATATAAAATATCCCATGGCACGTATCAAAAATGGTAGGGGAAGTTATCCTGTGCCAAACTGGATAAATGCCATTCTCTCCTGGAAAAAAATAAAATAAAAATAAATAACCTAGTGGAAATAGCCAATCATGAAAAGATAAGCTAAAAACAATTACTATTGAATTTAACTGCATTATTATTGCATTTGTGGGGACCATGTCCGGGTTCACATAATGTTTTCTTTACTGTTTTTTTTTTTTTTACTTATGCACAACATACTCTTCACTGACAATAGCCAAAGCAACTTAAAAGAAACCCAAAATGACTAGATCTGAGAAATATAGCATGTAGGCAGAGAACACCAATGGAGGCGGTACTCTTTGCTCCTTATCACTAACCGGAGTATTTCACCTTACAAAGCAGTTTACAGAATAGAAAAAAAATACACAACAGCAGCAAAATTATATTACTGTAATTTTTCCCTGGATGAGACTGGTAATCCAGCATTCTCTCATGTACTCTGCAAAATATGATAGCAAAGAACACATGCAAAATCAAGAGGGGGCATATACTGACACGTTGCAGAAATTGTTATTTCCTGCAGTAAAATCAATGAATTACAAAGAACTTAGAGATCAGTATAATAGTGGTGAAAAATTAACCTTACTGTCTGAGCAAGCTGCAAAGAACTATTAGATTTACTATGCACAAAATGTTTAAAAAAATTATTGCAATTGTAACTGCAAGTTCACTTATTTCATTATATACTGCCACTTACAAACAGGCATTTACAAAGCGGCATTTAGACATCGGCACAGACTGTAAATTCTAGTATGTAATAACTACACCTTACCACTTTGTAAAATTAAATGAGCAGGAAAGTACTTTTTGAAGTGAAGATCAAATTAACTATTAACTTAAAAATAGTAAACACAACATCAGTAATGAAACTGCATTACATTCCAATGGCATCTCCCTCTCTTGCCCATTGCCCTTTCTAAAGTATACACATACTGCAACAGCACATATTTTAAACAACTGAAATTACATTACATTTATAAATAATTAAAAGTGTTACTTTCAGTCTGGAAAAGATGCTATGCAGGATATAACAGTGATTGCAACCCTGCACGGAACCACATAGCAGAAGTTTTCATTCTACCGGAAAAACATACCTGGGACAGGGAATAAAAAAAACTTTTAAAGAAACCTGATAATGTGGGTGGGCTTGTCCAGCACATCAAAAATGATGTCACAAAGTGGGAGGGCAATTGGCAATGTTTAGATCTCGGTCTGAAGCAGGTAGCCGAAATTTCAGTTGAGATAGTGTCCCTTTAAACTTTTCTGATTTCCTTTATTGCTGATTAACATTTTAAGTGCTTTGTTCATGTTGATTAATAACAGAGAAAGCCTGAAGCAGTGTTTCATCATCCTGCTTTGAGATCTATACTGACAAATCAAAGAAGTTTCTTTCTGCATCATGACCTGATTATAGTGAGTGTTTGTAACTTTAGATATGCAGTATTAGTAAGTCTGACATCCCAGAAACTAGTGTTGACATGGCTTGATTTGTGTGAGAAACAGAGCAGCTAGCAATGCTGACATGGTATAAAAATTAATTGTATTACAGAGAATTGGATATCATTACCATTAAAGGTGACTGTTAATTCATTAGCACTCTGGTACTTGCCAACTAGCAGGCATGCTGCACCATTGTATGCAACTGAAGCTCTTACATTGTGGGTAGCTTAGTACCTTAGGTTTGCTGTAACAACAGATCACTTGTAGTTAACAACTAATTGACCAAGTCTTGAAGGTAGTGGATCAGCTTTGGTAATGGAGTATGTTTGAAGTCCATTGCAGTACTAATCCTATAGACAGCCCTGTGTGACACCAAGTAACTATATAGGCTGGCTCGAACAACAGCTGTGAGTGTGCAGTGATAATCAATAACTCCCATAACCTGACTGAGTGGCAATGCTGAAATTGCATTTTATGTTTTGACATATACTGCCATATTACCGTATTATTGATAACTGGTGTCACTCGTGCCTTTCCATTGTGAATGGAGTTATTGTGAAATAATGTTCTTGATGTGATTGGCAGGAATAGTTGCAACTAGAGTGAGCCAGATGCTGGTAACTTTCTTGGTTCAGAACAAATTCCAGGAATTGAGGCAGTATTCCTTTATGGCTGACAGAGCTAGCTATACATGTGCGCACCATGGTTGATTGGGGATTGTGAGAAATGAGTGAAGGATGACATGGTAATGTCACGTGCCTTTACATCAGTAAGGCTTTCAACAGTGTTCTACACTAAAGCCTGTCAGTGACACTAGAAGCACTAGGAAGAGATTGACTGCATAAGTAAGTAGTAATGGATGCAAACTGTCTGAACCAAGGCCTTTGGCAAGCAAATTGGTATCCTTACTGATCTTGGCCCTCTTTAGTCTTTTCACAGTGGACATCCTACAACTACAGAGTAAAATTAACTAATTTGCAATTGATGCAGACATTGAAGTGAAAGCAGATGCAGTGGAAGGAGAGAGAGAAATAGAAAGTGACTCCTGACCGTTTGTTTCTTTGTCTTAATATTGGTGTACTAAGTTAATTGACAGCATGTGCAAGGTTATGAAATTCAGACAAAAAATCTGAGCTGGGTGCGCTAAAGGAAGGAGAAGACACTGGAGTTTCCATAATATATGGATGGATGGGAGGTTGGCATAATGGTTAAGGTATTTATCTTACAATCACAAAGAGCAGGGTTTGATTCTCATGTGGGGTAACTGGCTAGGCTTAAAATGACCCACAAAGGCAGTTACTTAGTACCAGTCTATGAACCTAAATGAATCTGTGAATAACTCTGTGCACAGCAGAAAGTTATGGTCAGTACAGGTCAGATGAGTGTATATATTGCATGTGAATTGATATCACAGAGAAGGGGAGACATTTTCCACATTAATGAGGTGACTTGTGTAGTATATTTGCAGTGTGTTACTGTAATATTTCTGCATTTTATAGAGCGCTAGGCATTCAGGGCTATCCTTAGTTGGAGATATGGAAGTTCATTAGTTTGCTGGAACATAGGATACAGGCTGTCATAACATGTACAGGCTCACTTGTGTATTTGGGACTTAAGGTAGGCTAAAAACTCTTAGTAACTATAACCTAAACATCATGACTGTTACTACCATTATCTTTAACCTTTTTCTTCTTCTTCTTCTTTCGGCTGCTCCTTTTAGGGGTCATCCTTAACTCCGGTTATTTAAAAGCTCAAAATGTTCACTTGGGGGACTTCCAAGATGGCTGCACACTGAACAACAGTTGGTTTGCAGCTGTCCCACTGTGAAAAAAGAAGCGGAGAGATGAGGGTTAATAATTCTGACCGTTTTAGTAAAATTAATTTGCTGGCTAATAAGTACACTGCCTGGATGCCAGCAAAGAAGAAACTTAGAGAGACTGAAAACATCTATTAAAAATGGTGAAGTGAAAATGCCTGCTGGAAAGAATCCTGCAGCTGTTCAGGAAAAAAAAACTGTTCAGACTACATCTCTATTACAAGAGATGTCTTCCGGTAATTTAGAGGAGAATCTAATGTACTCAGAGTTCATTAAAATAAATAAAACATTGAAGGAGTAGATCATCTCACTAAATAAAAGGCTGGAAGAAACTTTAAACAGGTATTCAGGTGATCTGATAAAACTGGAAAAATAAGATGTCGAAATGAAGAAAAAGCTGGCTGATTAGGAGACTGCTCAAGAAGAATCATTTTAAAAATGGTAGTGTTAGAGGATAGAGCATGCAGAGAAAAACTGAGATTTTCTGCTGTACCAGAAAAACTGGAAGGAACGGACTATGTTAATTTTATGAAAGCACAAGTAAGCAATTGGCTTGGTATTCCACAGCAGGATTTGTTAATTGAAAGGGTGTATCATATGTATGCTCCAAACCTGGCAAAAGAAAAGAGCCAAGACTTGTATTAGTGAAGATGCAATCGACCAACAGAAAATTGATTCTGACAGAACTGTGGCAGAAGGGAAAAGTATTAAAAATTGTAGACAGTAGAGTGTTTGTGGAAAATGATTATTCGCTGTACACCAGGTAGAAAAGAAGCAAATTTAATTGTAGCAATCAGGAAATGTGAAGTCAGGTATGGGATTCAAACTGCTGTACACAGCTGTCTTCATAATATTTATTTCCTGAAGGATCAAAGTCATTTTTTGATGCAGAACAGGCTGAGGAGAAAATACAGAAGTTTGTCCAACAAAAAGTGAGCCATCAAACAGAAGGGGTTTCTGCTTCTCATTCTATTGATAATAAAGCCCATAGAGAGACTTTGCTAATGAAACTTTAGCCAGTGTTCCAAAGGAAGATGCATGACTGGCAGAAAAGGCACATGAGTTGACTAGAAAAATCATGAGTACCTTGGACTTGGAGTCTGGGGTTGAGAGATGGAGATTAACAGGAAGAAGACCAAATAACACTGAAGTTAGTGAATTAATAAATGTGATACTAATGTAGCCTCAATCAAATTTATGGAATATGGCTTTTCCAATCTTTCTCAGCCACTTTTTTCTTGCATTTTGTTGGCTTCTGTTAAGCTTGTGGGGGGACTGAAAGGCATATGCCCTCTTTGCCATTAGTTTTAGGAAGGACACTAAAAGGAAAAAAATGAAAACAAGAAGCAGTAAGTAAAAAAAATGTTAACAATATTTGTGTAAAGCAATTTCATGATATAAATTACATGTTTTATAGTAAGACATTTTCAGTGATGCATGTGATAAAATAAAAAAAGGAAAAAATATTCTAGATTAGTATATTAAAAAAATGTGGGCATTGCAGTGTAAAAGAGAATTAAAGCCGGACAAAAGCATGTTCGAGTTAATATGCTGTAATCTTGAGCTATTGGGATGTGGTGTAAAACTGCATAGATTATAATATATGGAGAGTTGAGATGCTTTCTTGTTTGCATAGGTGAATGTCTGGATTAATGCCCTCTGCTTAATCTAATAAGTTTCTTGTGTAAGCATGTTTGCTGTAACAAAAAAAAAAAAAGAGAGAGAGAGAACACAATGTAATGAAAAAATTTCCTTTAGCAAATAAATGTTCAGTGCGAGTTGACAAGTCTGCAACTGAGGGCAGCTGTACATGCTGTTAAGTTTCCATTGAGACAAGCACACTACAGGTCTAGGCAATAAATCTCAACAGCTCTGAATATTGTTTGATGAGAGAAACTTAAAAGGTACAAGGACAAGCAGCTTAGTAGAAGAATACATTTTGAAATTATTGGAAATTAATAAGAGAGTAGTCTTCCAGAGTGTATAATTTAGTTTTATTTAACTATAGCCAGTGTACTTTTTCTTAAGGCTATAAGTTAATGTTTTCTGAATGCATACAAAGGTTTTTTGACATCTATGAGGAGAATAAAGATAAGACAGGAACAACAAGAACAGACCACGATTAATGTAAGTAGGAGCACAGGCTGTAACATTTGCTTTAGCATGTATAACAATTTTAAGATGTAATGGGATCCTATCTCGCCTACATTCATGACTGATGGGTTCGGAGCCGATCCATCGGCTCCGACTCGGCCAACTAGTATACTAGAACGAAGTCTCTTATTGGCTGGGCTACCCTCTATCCCAGGATGCACCACACCTGCTTCCCCAGATCTCGTTTGCCGCTTTACAAGCTAGACGTGGTCTCGACTTTGCTGGAGCCAAGTGTATTTTTATTACTTTTCTGGTCTTTTGACCTGGGGTTTCTTCATAAATTCAATCAACAGCTGTTTTAACAGCTATTCCGTGTATTGTTGAGTGTTATTGGCAGTTTTTATATCTGTGGTATTCGGGCAAGGCCCATTTAAGTTAGAGAGCCTTTGCCCTTATTAGTGGAGTGAGTGTGTTGTCTATTTTTACTCCTTTTCTTCTCCGGACAAAGCCCGTTTAAGTTAGAGGGCTTTTGCCCGTTGTTGTGTTCCCTTGTTGTTGTTGTTCACCCCTGTGAGGTAAACCTTGTCTTCAGAGGGCTCGCGCCCCTTTTTTTTCTCGCGCTCTAACAGTTTTTGGCAAGTACTGTTCTTTGTGTGAAATTAGATTGTTCACTAAAATGTCTAAAGAGCAGAAATCTGGGTTTAAAAAGTGCACTAGGTGCAATTATAAAATGTCTATCACCGATAGTCATGCTATTTGCGTGTATTGTTTAAGGCCAAAGCATTTGCAAGAGACGTGTAGTGTGTGTCATGCCTTTTCCGCTAGGGTTCTTCAAGAACGTAAAAATAAATTAATCCTGAAGGGCCTTATTAAGCCCTCCTTTGAGGAAGCTTTGGCTTCATCTCCTGCTACTGCTTCTGAAAAGAAAAGGTCGTCGGCTCCGACCAGTCCGTCGGAGCCGACTACTAAGAAGCATAAGTCGACCTCTTCTTCCTCGGCTCCACTGACTTCGGAGCCGAGGGTCGAAGGGTCTGCCTCGATGCCTCTTTCCTCGGCTCCATTAGTTTCAGAGCCGCAAGTTGGAGCATCGAGAGGCGAATCACCTCCCTCTGTTCCATTGGTCTCGGAGCCGGTGGAGGTGTGCAGCTCAGACTCTTCCCCCTCGGCTCCGAAAGCTCCTTCGGCGCCGATCCTTATTCATACTGTGCCGGACCTGGCGCCGATAGTGTTGGAGCCCTTTCAGAGCCGGTCCCCTACCTTGTTTGAGCCGAGAGAGAAGTCGTCTCGACCCCTTTCTACTTCCTCTAGATCCTCCAAATTATCTGATTCAGATTTGGATAGGGTTATTCAGAGGCTTTTCCAGTCTCCAGTTTTTGCAAAAATGGTCTCGGCTCCAGCCCATTCGGCCCCGGAGCCAATTCCCCCCTCAAAACTTTCGATTCCTCCTCCAACCTCCTCGGAGCCATTGGAGTCTGTGATGGTGGAGCCGTACAGTCGGAACCGAGACCCCTTTGAGGTTTATCGGTTCCGACCATTGTTCCTACCCTGTCCTCAGGTTCGGGGTTTGGTACCAGGACTTCCTCAGCCGGAGCCGAGGGGGACATCTTGGAACTAGGTGCCTCGGTGCCTAGTCTTTCCCTCGGAGCATCGGCTGCGGGGATTCCTAGTGCCGTCGTGGTTTCTGGGCCAGTGACCTCCATGGAGTCTGGAGGTCCTGCCTTTGAGGCCATGAGGAGCGCGCTGGCCATGTCCTTGCCGGCTCAGCAGGTTTCCATCTCACCGTCCCTAGACCTGGAGACTGGTGCTTCTGGCGTACTGCAGTCCCATGACAGTGGGGCCCCAGGGCCTGAGGATACCCCTGTGGGGGGTTCCCTTCTTTCGGGGGGGTCCGTCCGAAACCGCTTCGGATGAGCCTCCACGGAAGAAATTGTGCAAGAGGAAGCACGTAGACTCCCAAGATGAGTCTGTCACATCTGACACTGACCTCGATGATGCGGAGGGGTCCCCAAAATCATCTTCGGATGATGTCTCTTTCTCAGATATCCTTGAGATTCTGAGACAGAGAGGAGATTGGCAGGCCAAAACCCCTTCCGCTGAGGAGTCAGTCTTCCTCAAGGCCTTCGGGGCCCAGCCCTCCGCCTCCTGGGTGTCTCCGCCCTTCGATGAGTTACTTGATTTAATTTCTCGAAGGGCTTGGGAGCACCCTGACTCTGTTGAACCGGTGCCTGCAAGACCCAACAAATTCCTTTCAGCCCCCCCTCAAAAGGAATTTTTAACGAAAGGAGTTCCTGTAGATGCGATGGTGGTGGCATCTGCCACACAGCAGGACGTGGCAGAGGCTTCAACGTCTATCCATCCTCCTAATAAGGATTCCAGGAGCATGGATAGGTACGGGAAGCGTACCCTTTCCTCATCGGCCTTTACCTTACGGTCGCTGAATTACCTGTGTCATTTTACTAGCCTCCAAAGGGACCTCCTTAAAGAGCTAGGCGAGTCCCTCACAAGTAATCTACCTGAGGCGTTAGCCCACACTGTTGGTGCCCAGATGACTACCTTATCATCCATTGTGAACTCGTCCATGAGGCTCATCTCGTATGCGGCCGAGGGGGCGAGTAGAGCAGCGGGAACAGGCGTGGCCCTTAGGAGACACGCCTGGTTACGCTTGTGTTCCTTTGCAGAGGCCTTCAAGTCTTCCTTCGCCGACGCCCCTTTTGATGGGTCCTCTTTGTTTGGACCCAAGGTGAAGGACACACGGACTCAGTGCGAGCAGGAGGGCAAGACCTTGACTGCCGTTGGGGCCTGTTTTTCCGCTCCCTCTAGGCCTTACCCCAAGGCCCAGAGAGGAGGGAAAATGTGGTTCAGGAAAACTCAGAGGTCTTTCCCTACTCCACCCAGTGATCCCCCCTCTAGAGGCAGGGGAATGTGGAAGACGCCGCCCCAGAGGTGGCAGAGGCCCCCGTAACTCTGGAGACCGCGATTCCTTTCGTGGTTCCTTCTACGCTCAACGTCCCTGAGTTGGTGCCCGACTGTGCAGCTCCGGAGCCAGTTGGGGGTCGTTTTGCGGAACAAGCTATTACCAGCGACCAGTGGGTGCTCCGGATTATTACCGGAGGCTATCTCATTCCCTTCATCAAGCCCCCCCTTCCCTTCAGGGAAATCCTGGATGTGCCACCCAGTCAGCGGGATCAAGCAGCAATAGAGGTTTCAAAGCTGCTAGAAAAAGGAGTCATCCAGCCTGTCCCCGCCGATCAGATCAGATCAGGAACTTACTCGAGACTATTTTTGGTGCCAAAAAAGACAGGGGACTACAGGCCCATTTTGGACCTCAGTTCATTGAATCGCTTTGTGAAAAAGTCCAAATTCCGAATGCTCACTCTTCAGTCCATTCTCCCACTATTGGAGAAGGATGTCTGGATGTGCTCCATAGATCTCAAGGACGCTTACTTTCACATTCTGATTAGTCAAGAGTCCAGGAGTCATTTACGCTTCCGCCTGGGAGACAGTCATTTCCAGTTTCGAGCACTGCCCTTTGGTCTCACCACAGCCCCCAGGGTGTTCACCAAGTGTCTGGCAGTGGTGACTGCTCACCTAAGAAGTCTAGGATTCCAAGTGTTTCCATACCTAGACGACTGGCTCCTTACTGCCACCTCCAAGCATCTACTAATTCAGGCGCTCATGGCCACAGTCAGCTTGGGCCGTTTCCTAGGAATCACTTTCAACTGGGAAAAATCTGTGCTACAGCCATCTCAGCGTATTACCTTTATAGGCGCAGAGTTAGACACAAGAAGGATGCGCGCCTTCTTACCAGCAGCAAGGATTCAGGTTTTGCAGAACCAAGTTCGATCCTGCCTCCCCCTATCAAGAGCTCCGGCCAATCTAATTCTGCAGGTATTGGGGTCGATGGCATCAACTATTCTCCTAGTCCCCTTAGCCAGACTGCACATGCGGGTGCTGCAATGGCTACTTTCGGTTCAATGGTCCTATCAGGAACTCCCCTTGAACCACTTGGTTATGATTACGGAAAGTTGCCGTCAAGATCTGCGTTGGTGGCTCCTCCGATCCAATCTCGACCAGGGGCGACCTTTTATCCTTCAGTCCCCCGTTGCCACTGTGACCACGGACGCCTCCCAGGTAGCGTGGGGGGGTCATTATCTGGACAGGTCTGTCCAAGGCACATGGCAACCCCAGGAAGCACATTTGCACATCAATATCCTGGAAATGAGAGCGGTGCTACTGGTACTACAAGCTCTCCATCACGCTCTCCCGCAAGGTCCGATTGCTATCCTATCCGACAACATGTCGGTAGTTTGGTATATAAACAAGCAAGGTGGGACCAGGTCGTACCCACTGTGCAGAGAAGCCATGAGACTTTGGCACTGGGCGGTAGCTACCAACCGCTTCCTGATGGCAACGCACATACCGGGGAAATCCAATGTGATTGCGGACAGACTAAGCAGGACTATCCTGTTACCCCACGAGTGGTCCCTTAACCAAAGAGTGGCTGCGAAAATCTTCGCCAACTGGGGTCTCCCTTGCTGCGATTTGTTTGCCAGCCCCCACAATGCGAAGTGCAGAGAGTTCTTCACTCTGACCCCCTCTCAGGGACAGATTCCCAGGGACGCTCTAACCCACATTTGGCCCCCCGGTCTCCTTTATGCCTTCCCTCCGGTTCCCCTCCTGCCGAGGGTGATACAGAAGGCAATTTACCTGGAGAGCGACATGATTTTGATTGCCCCGCACTGGCCTCGTCAGGTTTGGTTCCCCTTCCTTCGGAGGTATGCGGTGGACGGTCCATGGTTTCTGGACCCGGTGTCAGACCTGTTGACTCATCAGTCAGGACAGTCCCACCCATCTCTCAGGTCCTTGAGGTTGGCTGCGTGGTTACTCCACTTCCATCCTTAGTCAGGAACAGTTCCCTCTCTCCGGAGGTTATCCACATTTTGTCTTCCTCTCACAAACCTTCCACTATCAAACTGTATTCCAGCAAATGGAAAAGGTTTGCCCTTTGGGCACAGCGACGAGGTATAGACCCTCTTACTGCCCCAGTACCGGAGGTCTTGAATTTCCTGGCTTCTCTTTTTCAGTTGGGCTCCTCAGTTTCCACGATTAAGGTTCAGCTAGCGGCTATCTCTAATTTTCATGTTTCTTTTGAACCTTCATTAATGGCAAACAAGCTTTGCAAGTCTTTTCTTAAAGGAGCGTGGCTCCTTAGGCCCCCAATATCTCATCTTGTACCCCCTTGGGACCTAAATTTGGTCCTGGCTGCCTTAACTGCCCGCCCCTTTGAACCGGCAGCTACCTGTGATATGAAATTCCTGTCTTGGAAAACCGCTTTTTTAGTGGCCATAACTTCGGCCAAGCGGGTCTCAGAGCTTCAGGCTCTTTGTTCTAATCCTCCTTATTTGATTTTTCACAAAGATAGAGTATCCCTTAAATTAAATCCCTCTTTTTTACCAAAGGTAGCATCTTCTTTCTGCATTCAACAGTCCCTAGAGCTCCCTGTATTTTTTCCCAAATTCTCCAATAACGCAGAATATATCCTTCATCAGTTGGATGTCCATAGACAACTGCGTTTTTACTTGAACAGGACTACTCGGACGCGGAAATCAAATCAACTGTTTGTGTCCTTTGCAATAAACAGGTTGGGTCAACCAGTGGCTAAAACCTCCATAGCCAAATGGATTAAAGATTGCATCTCTTTCATTTATTCGCAGGCTGACAAAGAGCTTCTTTTTCCAGTCAGAGCTCATTCTACCAGGGCAATGGCTACTTCTGTAGCTTTTCACTCCAAATTATCAATAGATGATATTTGTGCTGCGGCTACCTGGATTTCTCCGCACACTTTCATTTCTCATTACAAACTAGATGTGGTTTCTCGAGGCAGGGCTTCCCTTGGTTCCACAGTTCTCAGGAGTGTTTTCCAATGAGCCACCCGGGATTTAGGTGCTAGGGACGCTGTCCCATCAGTCATGAATGTAGGCGAGATAGGATCCCATTACATCTTTTAGTTATGTACTTACCATAACTTCGGATGTATGGGATCCATCTCGCCTACATTCATACATACCCACCCTCCTTTCCCCTTTCCATTTGGATTTAGAGGAAATGTAGGTCCATTTGGAGATCTTCTCTTGAAGAACTTTAGTTGGTTGGAGTAACTGCTATTTTTCTGTGTTTGCATGTAAGTATGAAAGCGATCAAACAAGATCTGGGGAAGCAGGTGTGGTGCATCCTGGGATAGAGGGTAGCCCAGCCAATAAGAGACTTCGTTCTAGTATACTAGTTGGCCGAGTTGGAGCCGATGGATCTGCTCCGAACCCATCAGTCATGAATGTAGGCGAGATGAATCCCATACATCCGAAGTTATGGTAAGTACATAACTAAAAGTTATGCAATCCATGTGGGTGCAACTGTTTATTTGCGACAACTGTTCCCATCAGGAGGGTTAAACTTCATTATTTGAAGATGTGCATAGTTTTGTGTTGGTTTTCAGCATCAGGGACAAAAGAAAGAGTAATTATACTAATCACTAGAGGAGCTACAATAGTGATAGAAGGGGGGGAGATGCTAGATTTGTGGTAGTAAGGGGCTACTAGCAATAAAGGATTGCTCTGGCATGTATTTATATTCCACCTAAAACTGCTGTTATGGAGGTTAAGAAAATTTTGGGAGAAGTCAGCTTTTATCAGGGAATATTACTTATAGGTGGTGACTGGAACTTGATTTGCAACAATGAGAATGTGTCTGGGGACCTAAAAGGGAAAATAAAACCAAAACACGGTAGATTTCTGAAAGAATTTATGAAACTATTTGGTATGGAAATCATGAATTCTGTAGTAGGAACTCTAAGAATTGTATATATTCTTCCCCAATGTACAATAAATGGCCTACACTAGACGGAAGTTGTATTTCACAGAAACACGTACATGTAGTTGAAAGCTTCGACACAACTGTTTCAGATCATGCGCCAACAAAAATGCAGGGTATAAGACACTGGCGCTTTCCCACTTACTTGTTAAAAATAGAGGAATGAATGGATAGTGAAAGTTTATAGCTAGTGAGTGGGATACAGTGAAAGTAGAGTTTAGAAATAAGGTAGAAATAATAAAAAAAAAAAGATATAGTTAAGAAGGAACCAAAATTATTTACAGGGGCTGACATATTGCTGAATAAATGGTATGTCTTCCAGAATAAGAAGAAATGCATCTGCAGAGTGCTAAAGAGAAAGTAAGGCAGTATTTGGACTATATGCATGAGTTTAGAAAGATTGCTGTTAAGTAGCTGCTGTTAATAACTCTAGAGCACAAACACTTTTAGAATAGCAGCTTAAAATCACAGAAAGTAGTGTGTATTTTTTCACTCATCTTTATGGAATTGTCACTTGTGACATAGCCAAATTTACATTTATACCAAAGTAATCAAACTGTATTAACACATTAACAAACTTTATACTTCACGTATATTGCTATATATCATATAACCTAAGCAACATTACATAAGTTATTCAATTCCTGCCCCCTTTTTTAAACGAGAAACGTCTTTGCTTACATCGTGACAGTTTAATAGTCATACATTTATATAAATGAGAGCAGTCCACACTGACACAATCCTAGTTGCAAACATTTTACATCACAGAAAGTAGAAAGGGTTGTTACGAAACTTATGAAGCATATAACAAGAGAAATAAGCAGATATCCTGTAGCGGTATTGGAGGTACTTTGGAAATTTTATTAAAAATTGTTTAAAGCAGAGAAATATAAAAATCAAAGAGCACAAATAGAAATATTTTTGGAAGCCTTAAGTATGCCAAGGTTAGAGATAGATAAGGTTCAACAATTAGCAGTTAAGACTGAAGGAGATAAGATGAAAACAGTGGTGTACAAGCCATCTGCAGGAAAGTCTGCAGAAATAGATGGTATTCCTGTGTAAGTTTGGAATCTAGGAGTGAAGAAAGTGATAAAGATTTGGAAAGTTTTGTTTAACAGTATTTTAAAAGGAGGGGAAGCACCAACATCCTGGAAGAAAGCTATGGTGGCTGTAATACCTAAAGATGGTAAAGACGACTGCAGGCTCATTTCAGTTTTTAAGTGTTTGTCTAGAATAGCTAAAAGAAAGATAACTGTTTTACTAGAATTGATTGAGAGATATGGATCAATGTGTTTTTTTGTGGAAGGAGGACAAACATTTGACATTAGTTGAAAAATGATGATCCAGAGGGAAGCAGAATGGAAGAAAATACCCCCGTTGTTAGGTCTTGATGCAGAGAAAGCATTTGACAGAGTGAGCTGGTATTTTATGAGTATGGCAATGGAAGCTTTTGCATTTCCAGATACAATAATAAGGTTAATTAGAAGGATATATGACTGATCGGAAGTAGGAGGATATATATGATGGATAGGAGGCAAAACTTAAAGTGGGAGGTTTCCTCTGTCTAAGTTAGAGGAACCAGTCACGGTGTCCTTTTTTCCCTTTACTTCCAATATATTTGGGGCTGTTGGCAAAGAAAATACGGGGCTAAGAAGTTCAGTGGTATAATTGGAACGGTAAAGACAAGTTTGCTTTGTTTGCAGACAGTATTATTTTGTATCTGATAAAACCAGAAAAGGACATCTTAGTGTAGTGGAACATTTTGAGACCATTTCAAGTCTTATTGAGACATAAAATTAATTAAAGTAAAACAAAGGCTGTAGCTGTAAACTATGTACACATACATAAATTGTTTCAGCTATACCACAGAAAAAAGAACTGAGGTCCAGATCCACTCAAAAATACTGTTTGAGCTCTTTCGTCTCTCTAATGGAAACTTCCTCAGAATGAAGTACACATTACCCAACATACCTTTTATATAAAACATACAACAATCACCTGTACAAATAATGAATTTTCTTAAAGCAACAATGCAATAAAATGTAAAGGCATAATATAAAAGCATAACAAAATATCTATTCTAAAACACATAACATTGCATAAGAACGAACAAAGGAATACATAACTTCACATGCACATGTGAACACTCAAAAACAGTTTGACATATTAAAACCTTCTTTATAGAAAAAAATGTGCTTTCAATCTTAAAACAGAATTGATAGAGGCAGCACTGGTTTAGTCCTGGGCTCACCGTTGCATTTGTTTTAATTTGCCATTTCAGTTCTGCTAATTCCAGTAAGTCATTCAAGGGTACCCCTCTTTCTCCTAAATTTATTCAATAGCAACAAACTTAAAGCTATGTTCTTCATTGGCATTAATATGGACTGCTAATGCATTTCTTTCATCCTTCCTATTAATATCATAATAATGTTGATAAATCCTTCTCCTTAATGCATTTTTCGTTTTGCCAATGTAGTAACAAGGACATTTTGAGCATAGAGCCAAATACACCACGCCTTTGCTGTTACACGACATTTTCCCTTTTATAATATGTTTCCCATAGTTAGGATTCAAAATGTCTTTTCTTTCAAGGATGTTCTGGCACTGTAAACAGTACCCAAATTTAGCCTTACCTACACCTTTATTCGGCCCCTGTTTTTGTCTCTCCAGCCTGTTTTTTATACTACAATCTCTTTTGTATACAATGTTCGGGGCTGGTCCTACTAACTGTTATCAGGTCTGCGTCAATGCTGAAGGTGTTCCAGTTATGTTGAATGATATTGTTAGAAATGTAATTTCTGTTTTGATTTTGAATACGCTTTCACTATTATAGAATTTTGCAAGAGGTAGGAGTTTAAAAATAGGCGTAAGGGTTCTCCCAGAATAATGGGGACTGGAACTATTAATACTCCACAAAGAGTTTAGGGAAATGTATGATACGGAAAGACACCAGTTGAAATATGAATGAGTGGTACTGTGATAAAATTGTCAAGGGCTTTACCCAGCTTTATGGCCTAGATGAATGTAGTGCTGACTGCAAACTAGATGAACTGAGTTTGAGTAGCAGCTTTGTCTGTGGATGGGAGGGATTGGCATTGTTGGCTTTTCCATTTGGGGAGGGGAGTATAGATCTTGATTGGCCAGTTCACTAGTATAAATGGAGGCTTGTGCAATGGCCATTAACCAGGAGGTAGAATGTAAACTTAGCTTCCCAAGCTGGTGACAGCAGCTGTCAGGGCTGTGTATGTGTGGAAAAGCATATGTCGGGTAGAAGGCATTTGGAAGCCATGCAGTGATGAATCACCTATGTCAATCACCAGGGGCCGAGGGTAAGGCAGATTTAGGGTTAGGAGTAAACACTGCCATATCTTGCAACCATGGATGTATGGGCTTATGACTGGAGAGTGCACCTGACAATTTAACAAGACTTTCAAGCTTGGTAAAATGTTACATGGTTCCATTTCTCAGAGCAGTAAAGGAATCCTAGACTTTTTTTGCAGGTAGGATACATCTTGCATTTTTCAACAGGTTGTATTATTTTGTTTAAAGATGCTGTTAAATTCTTAGTGAATCCAGGAAACTGCTTGGCTACTTATTTTACTAACTATGTTTCCAATTAAACCAGAATCCTTCTATCAGTTCAGAGGAACAACGTTAAGTGCTGGACTCCTCCTCTTTACTGTAGCATAACACACTGTTACACACTGTGTGTAAATTTTGCTATCAAGGTAATCTAGGTAACTCATACAGTTTTACCTTTGCAGCTTCACTGCATATTTTATTCATGCATGTCCATAATTTTTCTTTAACATTGCATTACTTTGTCCACATCTGTTGATTACATAGCAAACTTATTGTACAGGTGAAATTCTCGAGATTATGTACTTAATGTATACTGCCATATATCTTTGTTTGTATTCTTATTGTTAGATTGTAGAAGAGGGGCCATTCAGGTTATTCAGTCGTATGTGTATATGGACGCTTATACTGATGCGTTTTTGTTTGTTTGTATACATTATTTTGTATGTTGCATGATGCTTTATATTTTGTTTGCTTCATCAGTAAGGTGTACGTTTTAAAGTAGAATTTTTATCCTCTGTCTCTCCTGAAAATTAGACTTTCTAGATGGTCATTTCCAATCAACAAATGAATGCATGCACACTCAATGGTGGTATTTGGATATGTGAGGTTTAGTAGTAGGTCCCATCCTTTGGGAATTGTTGAATCTCCATCCAGGATGGTTTACTTCATGTTTTGGTCTGGTAGAGGGACTTGATAATGTAATCTACTTTAATGAAAATCTAGTTTGATAGACTGTAACATCCCCTGGTCTGTGCATACAGCAAACTGCTTAAAATAATTACGTTTTTCTGTTCATTTAGTGGTCTAGTGGCATCTGAGGAGCACTGATGCAATGACTGAAGTAATGTTGAATGTCGATCACCTTTATTCTATGTTTATCATAATTGTCAGTGAAGCATTCACAAATTAGACCATTGAATTTGTAGTCACATAACTGGAGTGATGTGACAGGAAAGACTTCTGGAATCTGTATGTTTAACAAGTAAGAGGAAATGTTGTCCCTGATGCTTAGCTGAGTATCCAGAGCAGCCTGAAAACTAAGGGAAAGTAGAGAAGATGAGGGAGAGCTGGATTTACGTTTAATTTATGAGCGAGTCTGTGGAATTCTCTTAATACCCTCCTACATTAACATAACACCATACAGTCTTTTGTGCTGTTTGTACTGGTTGGGGGTCGGATTTATTTCATCACTACAAGAGCAGTTGCATTAGACTTCCACTTACAACTACTTCATGTGGCTTGTGTGGTGGCGGGCTGTGTAATAATCCTACTGTTTTCATGATCTTTCATAATGGTGTTGGTATAATGAAATGTCAAGTTGTGACCCCCACATTAGTAAGTGTGCTTATTTATTGATCTTGTTGACCAGTTGGTAAAATGATAGACCGAGCTGATTTTATTTATTGACATTTGATTACTAGGAAAGTTTGACTGGGTAGAAGTCAGTCAGTGGAGGCCCGAGGAGAAAAGCTCGGAGTTATTGTAAAACATTTTAAGAACAATAACTTTACAATCCTCAGAAAATAAAACAAAAACATCTGCAGTTTAAATAACTAAAACAAATTAGACATAATATAAAAATATTGGTTAAGAATCTGTACACATTATATGACAATTCATTTAATATTTAGAGAAATTTTAAAGTTTGTAGCTGAATAAAAGGTTAGTCTAATACAAACAGGAATTGCAATATTAAGTGAGGGGGGAAAACAGGTTTATGGTATATTTAGAGGCATAGTCTGGGAAGAATGCCATAATTTTGTGGATAGCATTAGCTGTGATTATTGCGGTCTCCCAGTGCGTCCAATGTAAAAAGCTGGACAACAGTTACTAAGTCCTAAATAAACAACTCTTTTGGTATTGCAATTATACTTCCCCTTAATAAAAATACGGGTATTCCTTAAAGTAACTTGCTTCGTTACCTTAATATATTTACACCATTTGCATGACCCACATTTGGACATACCACAATGTGGGCCATAAACTACAGGTGAATTGTTCTCAAGCAGCATCTTCAAATTTCTACCCCTCTTGAAAACAACCTTAGGCAATAAATCCAAATTTTTACTTATATTTAAAGATTTATCCTCCATTAAGAAAGACCAATTTTTAGTAATAATTAATTTCAATTCATATGCATCCATAGAAAAATTAGTGATAAAACTTGTTTTAAAGCCATCACTATTCTGAACATACTGAACTGGAATAATATCACAAAGTTCTCCACTAATAAAAGATGAACTCAACTACTTTAAGGAATACCCGTATTTTTATTAAGGGGAAGTATAATTGCAATACCAAAAGAGTTGTTTATTTAGGACTTTGTAACTGTTGTCCAGCTTTTTACATTGGACGCACTGGGAGACCATTAAAAAATAGGATTTATGAACATATATATGCTATGGGTAGGTTAGATATGAAGAATGCTCTAGCTAGGCATAAAAAATCCTATCCCACACATGAATTTAACTTTCTAGTTTTGGAAAAGGTTAATGAAAGTGTTAGAGGGGGTCCTAGTGAATTAAAGCTGGACGAAAAAGAATTGATGTTCTTCATCCCACATTGCTGCAGTCCTAACACTTGGGTAGTCCGCTGTCCCAGTCGGCCCGAATACCAAAGTATATGGCTGACGTCGGTCAAGGCGCATTAGTCTGACGTCAGGGTACAAATGCGCATGACCGACGTCATATCCTCAGTCTTTTTTGCCGCATGGTCCGATGCAGAAGCAGTATTGCGAGTGCAGGTTGGCGTTCTGAAATTTTCTGAAGTCGGAGTTTCAGACCGAATCAAAGTTGGCTAAGTACCCCGTTGGGGAATATTTTGGTTTTTTCTTGCCTCAGTATTTAACCGGATGTCAGAAAAAGTGAATAACTGTATTTCTTGTGGGAAACAGATACCTCATAGGGATTACCATACCTTGTGTATACCTTGCTTAGGGCCTGAGCACGACGTTGTTGGATGTCGCTCTTGTGCTAGATTTAACAAACGCACTATAAAGAGAAGATTAGACTGTGCGAGGTTAGTTGTTGGGAAGCGTTGTAGTTATAAAATGCCGTCGGATGCTCCGGCGCTTCGCCTAAAAGCGCAAGGACAAAGCAGCAAAGCCTAGGTTGGAAGAACCGTCTGTCCCGGACGTCGGTTCTTTAGAAGGCTCGGTGGAGCCGGAGGTTCTGCCAGAAGTTTCTTTGGAGTCTCAGGGAGAGACTTTACTGTTACAAGATGTGTCCTCTCAGGAGGTAGGCCAGGCTGAAGGGGCTTCTCAGGTGGCTGTTCTCCCTCCCTTCCTAAGGTGGTTAGGCCCTCCCCTTCTGTTTCCAAGGCTTCTTTGAGAGGCAGGCCAGGTTTAACTTCAGTGGGTGTCTCTCCTAGTTCTTCAGGGTCTTTGCCTAAGAAACATACGCTTAAAATGGCAGAAGATTTGATTACTATGATTAGAGGTTCTATGCCCCCTCCTGATAAGAGGCCTAGGGTGGAACCTGAGCTTGAGAGTTTTGAGCAGTGTTCGAGGCGTCTGAGTCTTGCTGAAGACTTACAGGAGTATCCTCCTTATTCTGATTCTGATGTAGATGATTCTACTCCTTGCTTCTCCTCCTGAGGATTTTTCTTTTCAGAGACTCTTCATTCCATGAGGGAGCATTTTAAATGGGAAGGTCAAGATTTCTCTGATTCCAGGAAGAGGCTTAGGGAATTTTGTTTTACCCCAGCATAGGCCTTTAGCTATACCTCCTGTTCTGGATGTGGTGGAAGATGTTTTTGCAGAGGCTTCCTGAACCCTGATTCTTTGCCTCCTGCCCCAGTTAAACCGGATAGGTATTATAGGGTGCCTGAAGCTCATAAGTATCTTTTAAGAGTCCTAGGGCAGACCCAGAAACTGTTTCTCAGGGGCCTAAAGGTGTTAAGGCTTCTGTTGTTAAAAATCCTGTTCCTCCTGATAAAGAGGCAAGGGCTTTGGATAGATGGGGAAAGAAGGTGTATACTTCTTCCACTTTAGCCATGAGGGCTTTGAATTGCCAGTTCCACATGTTAAAATACCAAAATTATCTCCTTTCACAATTGAAGTCTAAGGTGGATGCTCTGGCGGAAGGTATTGAGTGTAAAGAGTTGCAGGATTTAGTTCATGTTTCTGAACAGGTGGGTAAGCATTCCTTGCAATGTGGTTTTGATGCTGTACAGGCCTCTTCGAGGGTGGCTGCCACTGGTTCTGTTCTTCGCAGGCACGCCTGGCTGAGGGATCAGAATTTAGCTGAGCATGTTAAGACAAGGATTTTGGATGCTCCGTTACAGTCTGACGTGTTGTTTGGTTCGCCTGTGGAAGCAGTTTTAAAGAAAATGGAGGACAAGGCTAAGTCTATGCAGACTGTTAAAGATTTTTTGCAGGTTCAGCCTCCAAGTTTAGTAGAAATTGGCCTACTAAGGGATGGACATATCCTTCTTATGATTCCCAGTCTAGGGGTAGGTCTAGACGTGGTAGGGGCAGAGCTCAAGGTTCTTTTAGGCCTAGAACAGGAAGTTCACCTGCTCAGTCTTCTGGTGAGGGCAGGGGTCAGCCCTTTCGTAAACAGACCCAATGACCTGCCTTTTCAGCTGCCAGAGCTTTCTCGTCTGGCAGCACCTTTGGGAGGAAGGCTGGCACTTTTCAAAGAAAATTGGAGTTTAATTACCCAAGACAGATGGGTATTGGATATCATTCACCACGGTTACAGGTTTTATTTCCATACCTTGCCTCCTTTCAAAGGCATGCCAGACATTCCTCCTCTACAAAGAAAAGAGGCTCACAAGCAAATTTCTCTGTTACTCCAAATAGGGGCCATTCAGCCGGTTCCTGTGCCAGAAAGGGGCCTAGGATTTTATTCTCGCCTGTTCCTAGTACCAAAAAGGGGAACACGTGGAGACCAATTTTGGATTTATCTATCCTCAACACTTATCTGGACATTCCCAAGTTCAAAATGTTGACGTTACAACAGCTTTTACCTCTGCTGGGCAAAGATCACTGGATGGTAACTTTAGATCTCAAGGAGGCTTACCTTCATGTGCCTATCAGACTAAGTTGCAGGAAGTATCTGCGTTTTCGAGCTGGGAATTCCCATTATCAGTTCTCTGCATTGCCCTTTGGCTTATCTACTGCCCAGAGTATTCACAAAAGTTTTGGCTCCAGTGATAGCTTACTTCAGGCTAAAAGGAATACAAATCTATCCTTACTTGGACGACTGCCTGATTCTGGCTCAAGAACAGGAAGACCTTTTACAGCATTTGGAATATGTGATAGCAGTGCTAAGATGCCTGGGGTATTCTGTGAACGAAATAAAGTCCAGTCTAGTACCCTCTCAAGACATGTGCTTTCTGGGTGTGAGACTGAATACAGCAACCCAGATGGCCTTTTTAACCCCGGACAAACAAAAGAATCTTTCCCTTTACTTCCATCAACTATCGCTTCAGTCCGGGCTGACTGCAAGGACAGTCCTTCAAGCCTTAGGGTTCATGGCATCTTGTATTTTGGTGCTTCCCAATGCCAAACTGCATATGAGGAAGCTGCAATGGTATCTCAAAAATGTATGGACACAGCACTGCCAGGATTTGGACACTGTCATTCAAATAATACCTTGCATTCAAAAGGAATTTTTGTGGTGGGCTCAGGAATGTCACCTAAACAAGGGACTCTCTGTGACCCGGCCAGAGGCGAGTCAGATTCTAACGACAGATGCCTCAGACATAGCTTGGGGAGCTCATCTGAATGGAAAGTGGATACAAGACAAGTGGCCTGCCAGACTACAGCATCTACATATCAACATGAAGGAGATGTTAGCAGTCCAGTTTGCATTAATGGCTTTCAAGGAGTTACTTCTTCCAGGGCAGGTGTTGATTCTAACAGACAACACAACTGTCATGTGGTACATCAACAAACAAGGGGGAACACATTCTTATCCTCTATGCAGGCAAGCAATGCTTTTGTGGGAGACTGCGCTCAGCTTGCAACTAACTCTTCAGGCAAGGTTTCTGCCGGGAGCACATAACTCCTTAGCAGATGTGTTAAGCAGGCAAATCATGGATCCCCACGAGTGGAAACTGGATCTTCTTGTATTTCCTGAATTGACAGTGTCATGGGGAACTCCAGACATAGATCTGTTCGCTTCTCCACTAAACCACCAGCTGCCAAAGTTTTGCACGAAAAGGTTTCATCACACAGCTTGGAAAGTGGATGCTCTTTCTTTCAGTTGGAAAAATCTTCATGTGTATGCTTTTCCACCTCTGCCTCTCCTCCCAAAGGTACTCCTAAAGGTCAGACAAGACAAGCCAAGGATGATTTTAATAGCTCCAGATTGGCCTCGGCAACACTGGTACCCATTACTGAGGAGTCTGGTAAGGAAGCCTCCATGGCCTTTACCTTTGATTCCACACCTATTGTCTCAGAGGGACGGTCATCTACTCAATGTCAAGCTTCACTCTCTTCATCTAACAGCCTGGCATATTCTGTTTTGAACCACAGCAGGTCTCAACTTCCTCAACAAGTTTTGAATGTGATTATGGAAGCCAGAAGACCTAGTACAAGGAAAGTGTACGCAGAAAAATGGAAGAGATTTTTATTTTGGAGTGCAGCAAAGAATTTGGAGGATGTTCTTCGTCTTCCCTTGCTGCAGTCCTGACAATTGGGTATAGTCCGCGTCCCAGTCGGCCCGAATACCAGAGTATAAGGCTGACGTCGGTCATGGCGCCTTAGACTGACGTCAGTACGTCAGGGTACTAATGCGCATGACCGACGTCATTTCCTCAGTCTTTTTTGCCGCATGGTCCGATGCAGAAGCAATTTTGCGAGTGCAGGTTGGCGTTCTGAGATTTTCCGAAACCGGAGTTTCAGACCGAATTCAGAGTTGGCTAAGTAACCCCGTTGGGGAACATTTTGGTTTTTTCTTGCCTCAGTATTTAACCGGATGTCAGAAAAAGTGAATAACTGTATTTCTTGTGGGAAGCAGATACCATAGGGATTATCATACATTGTGTATACCTTGTTTAGGGCCTGAGCACGACGTTGTTGGTTGCCGCTCTTGTGCTAGATTTAACAAGCGCACTATTAAGAGGAGGCTTGATTGTGCTAGGTTAGTGTTTGGGAAGCGTTGCAATTACACTATGCCGTCGGATGCTCCGACGCCTGCTTCATCTAAGAAGCGCAAGGACAAAACAGTGAAGTCTAGGGTGAGGAACCGCAGTCCCGGACGCCGGTCCTTTAGAAGGCTCAGGGGAGCCAGAGGTTTTGCCAGGTGTCTCTATGGAGTCTCAGGCAGATACTTTACTGTTACAGGATGTGCCCTCTCAGGAGGTAGGCCAGGCTGAGGGGCTTCTCAGGTAACTGTTCTTCCCTCTCTTCCCAAGGTAGTTAGGGCCTCTCCTTCTGTTGCCAAAGCTTCTTTTAGGGAAGGCCAAGTTCAGCTTCTGTAGGGGCTTCTCCTAGCATTTCGGCTCTGTGCCTAAGAAACATATGCTTAAAATGGCAGAAGATTTGATTACTCTGATTAGAGGTTCTATGCCCCACCTGATAAGAGGCCTAGGGTGGAACAGGAGTTTGATAGTTTTGAACAGTGTTCACAGGCTTCAGAGTCTTCTGTGGAAGACTTGCAAGAGTTTCCTACTTATTCTGATTCTGATGTGGATGATTCCACTCCTTCAGCTTCTCCTCCTGAGGATTTTTCATTTTCAGAGACTCTTCACTCCATGAGGGAGCACTTTAAATGGGAAGGCCAAGATTACTCTGACTCCAGAAAAAGGCTTAGGGAATTCTTGTTTTTGCCCCAGCATAGGCCCTTAGCTATTCCTCCTGTGTTGAATGTGGTGGAGGATGTTTTTGAAGAGGCTTCTCTGAACCCTGATTCCTTGCCTCCTGCTCCTGTTAAGCCTGATAGGTATTATAGGGTGCCCAAGCTCATAAGTATTTGTTTAAGAGTCCCAGGGCGGACCCAGAAACTGTTTCTCAGGGGCCTAAAGGTGTTAAAGCTTCTGTGGTTAAAAATCCTGTTCCCTCTGATAAAGAGGCAAGGGCTTTGGATAGGTGGGGTAAGAAAGTATATACTTCTTCCACTCTAGCCATGAGGGCGTTGAATTGTCAATTTCATATGCTGAAATATCAGAATTATCTCCTTTCACAATTGAAATCTAAGGTGGATGCTTTGGCGGAAGGTATTGAGTGTAAAGAATTGCTGGATTTGGTTCATGTGTCTGAACAAGTGGGTAAGCATTCTTTGCAGTGTGGTTTTGATGCTGTTCAGGCCTCCTCGAGGGTGGCTGCTACTAGTTCTGTTCTTCGCAGACATGCATGGTTGAAGGATCAGAATTTAGCTGAGCATGTTAAGACCAGGATTTTGGATGCTCCTTTACAGTCTGATGTGTTGTTTGGACCGCCTGTGGAAGCAGTTTTAAAGAAAATGGAAGACAAAGCTAAGTCTATGCAGACTGTTAAAGATTTTTTGCAGGTGCAGCCTCCGAAGTTTAGTAGAAATTGGCCTGCTAAGGGGTGGACATATCCTGCTTATGGTTCCCAGTCTAGGGGTAGGTCTAGACGTGGTAGGGGCAGAGCTCAAGGTTCGTTTAGGCCTAGATCAGACAGTTCACCTGCTCAGACTTCTGGTGAGGGCAGGGGTCAGTCCTTTCGTAAGCAGAACCAATGACCTGCCTTTTCAGCTGCCAGTGGACTCTCGTCTGGCAGCTCCTTTGGGAGGAAGATTGTCTCTCTTCAAAGAAAATTGGGATTTAATCACTCAAGACAGATGGGTGCTGGATATCATTCATCACGGGTACAGATTTTATTTCCACACAATGCCCCTTTCAAAGGCATGCCCGATGTTCCTCCTCCACAAAGAAAAGAGGCTCACAAGCAAGTTTCTCAGTTACTCCAGATAGGGGCTATTCAGCCAGTCCCTGTGTCAGAAAGGGGCTTGGATTTTATTCTCGCCTGTTCCTAGTACCAAAGAAGGGGAACACGTGGAGACCAATTTTGGATTTATCTATCCTCAACACTTATCTGGACATTCCCAAGTTCAAGATGTTGACGTTACAGCAACTGTTACCTCTGCTGGGCAAGGATCACTGGATGGTAACTTTGGATCTCAAGGAAGCTTACCTTCATGTGCCCATAAGGCTAAGTTGCAGAAAGTATCTGCGGTTTCGAACTGGAGATTTTCATTATCAGTTCTCTGCATTACCCTTTGGCTTATCTACTGCGCCCAGAGTATTCACAAAGGTTCTGGCTCCAGTGATAGCTTACTTCAGGCTTCAAGGCATTCAAATTTATCCTTACTTGGACGACTGCCTGATTCTGGCTCAAGAAAAGGAACACCTTCTACAGCATCTGGAATATGTCATAGCAGTGCTAAGATGCCTAGGGTATTCTGTGAACGAAATAAAGTCCAGTCTAGTACCCTCTCAAGACATGTGCTTTCTGGGTGTGAGACTGAATACAGCAGCCCAGATGGCCTTTTAACCCCGGACAAACAAAAGAGTCTGTCACTTTACTTCCATCAACTATCTCATCAGTCCGTGCTGACTGCAAGGACAGTCCTTCAAGCATTAGGGTTCATGGCATCTTGTATTCTGGTGCTTCCCAATGCCAAACTGCATATGAGGAAGCTGCAATGGTATCTCAAAATGTATGGACACAGCACTGCCAAGATTTGGACACTGTCATTCAAATAATACCTTGCCTTCAAAAGGAATTCTTGTGGTGGGCTCAGGAATGTCACCTAAACAAGGGACTCTCTGTGACCCGCCAGAGGCGAGTCAGATTTTAACGACAGATGCCTCGGACACTGCTTGGGAGCTCATCTAAATGGAAAGTGGATACAAGACAAGTGGCCTGCCAGACTACAGCATCTACATATCAACATGAAGGAGATGTTAGCAGTCCAGTTTGCATTGATGGCGTTCAAGGAGTTACTTCTTCCAGGGCAGGTGTTGATTCTGACAGACAACACAACTGTCATGTGGTACATCAACAAGCAAGGGGAACACATTCTTATCCTCTATGCAGGCAAGCAATGATTCTATGGGAGACTGCGTTAAGCCTGCAACTGACTCTTCAGGCAAGGTTTCTGCCAGGAGCACAGAACTCCCTAGCAGATGTATTAAGCAGACAAATCATGGATCCCCACGAGTGGAAACTGGATCTTCATGTATTTCAGAAATTGACAGTGTCATGGGGAACTCCAGACATAGATCTGTTCGCTTCTCCACTAAACCACCAGCTGCCAAAGTATTGCACAAAGGGGTTTCATCACACAGCTTGGAAAGTGGATGCTCTGTCTTTCAGTTGGAAAAACCTTCATGTCTATGCCTTTCCACCTCTACCTCTTCTTCCAAAGGTATTACTAAAGGTCAGACAGGACAGGCCAAGGATGATTTTGATAGCTCCAGATTGGCCTCGGCAACACTGGTACCCACTTCTAAGGAGTCTTGTAAAGAAGCCTCCATGGCCTTTACCTCTGATTCCTCATCTGTTATCTCAGAAGGACGGTCATCTGCTCAATGTCAAGCTTCCATCTCTTCATCTCACAGCTTGGCATATTCTGTGTTGAAGCATGGTAGGTCTCAGCTTCCTCAACAAGTTTTAAATGTGATTATGGAAGCTAGAAGGCCTAGTACTAGGAGAGTGTCACGAGAAAAATGGAAGAGATTTTTGTTTTGGAGTACAGCAAAGAATTTGGAGATTTCAGAGCCTAATTTGAGTGTGGCTCTTCAATATCTTACTGAATTATTGGACAAAGGTTTGTCTTTCTCTTCCATAAAGATTCATGCTGCAGCAATTTCAGCTCACTATGATTGTGACCCACCTTTGTTTTCGCATCCTTTGTTCAAGCAGTTTCTTAGAGGGGCAAAGAATATAAGACCCCCACGTAGAGCTCCTACTCCTGCTTGGGATCTCAATTTTGTGTTGGAAAAACTTACTCTACAACCTTTTGAGCCTGCAGCTACTGCTGAATTGAAATATTTGTCATGGAAGACTGCTTTTCTGTTGGCTATTACTTCTGCAAGAAGGGTGTCTGAGTTGCAGGCCCTTATGGCAGTAGAGCCCTTTTGATTTTCCATAAGGACAGGGTATCATTACGTACTAATCCTTCCTTTATGCCTAAGGTGGTTTCTAGTGTGGCTTTAAACCAAACTATTCATTTGCCTACGTGTTTTGCAGATCCTCAAAATAAAGGGAAAAGATTTTGCACACTTTAGATGTACACAGGCAATTGCGTTATTATTTGAGCAGGACTAAAGATTTTAGGCAGTCTCAGCAGTTACTTGTTTCTTTTGCTTTAAGTTCACAGGGCAAGCCTGTGTCAAAACAAACTATTTCTAGGTGGATTGGCTTTTGCATTGCATTTTGTTATTCCCATCATGGCAAAGAGGTTCCAGCTGGGATTAGGCCTCATTCCACTAGGGCTACTGCCACTTCAACAGCATTTCTAAGGGGTGGCAACTAAGGATATTCTGGAGGCAGCTACTTGGAGTTCAGTGCATACTTTCTCTAGGCATTATCACCTGCCTATATACTCTAAGACTAGAGCTGGTTTTGCCACAGCTGTTTTACAAGGCATGTTGTCAGCTCCTGCTACTTTATAATTTGCCAGCCTCCCTTACCTCTGCTTTGGGATTCTACCCAATTGTCAGGACTGCAGCAAGGGAAGGCGAAGAACATAGTACAGTTTTGTACCTACCATAAATGTAGATGTTCGAGGATTCCCTTGCTGCAGTCCAATTTACCTCCCTCCTTCCCTCTGTGTTTCAGGGTGGTTGTGTAGGTGAGTTTACTTGCTTATATTTTGTGTATATATTACTGTATATATTGTACATGTTTTTTGGTGCAGGTTGTTTTGGGACTTGTCTTTTGGGTCTTCTGACATCTGGGGCAAGAAAAGACTGAGGAAATGGCGTCGGTCATGCGCATTAGTACCCTGACGTACTGACGTCAGTCTAAGGCGCCATGACCGACGTCAGCCTTATACTCTGGTATTCGGGCCGACTGGGACGCGGACTATACCCAATTGTCAGGACTGCAGCAAGGGAATCCTCGAACATCTACATTTATGGTAGGTACAAAACTGTACTTTTCTGAGCCTAATTTGAGTGTGGCTCTTCAATATCTTACTGAGTTATTGGACAAAGGTTTGTCTTTCTCTTCCATTAAGATTCATGCTGCAGCAATTTCAGCTCACTATGATTGTGACCCACCATTGTTTTCTCATCCTTTGTTCAAGCAATTTCTTAGAGGGGCAAAGAATATAAGACCTCAGTGTAGAACACCTACTCCTGCTTGGGATCTTAATTTTGTGTTGGAGAAACTTACTCTACAACCTTTTGAGCCTCATGGCTACTGCTGAATTGAAATACTTGTCATGGAAGACTGCTTTTTGTTGGCCATTACTTCTGCAAGAAGGGTTTCTGAATTGCAGGCCCTTATGGCGGTTGAGCCTTTTTTGATTTTCCATAAGGATAGGGTATCATTACGTACTAATCCTTCCTTTATGCCTAAGGTGGTTTCTAGTATGGCTTTAAACCAAACTATTCATTTGCCTACTTTTTATGCAGATCCCCAAAATAAGGGGAAAAGATTTTGCACACTTTAGATGTACACAGGCAGTTGCGTTATTATTTAAGCAGGACTAAGGATTTTAGGCAGTCTCAGCAGTTGTTTGTTTCTTTTGCTTTGAGTTCTCAGGGCAAGCCTGTGTCAAAACAAACTATTTCTAAGTGGATTGGGTTTTGCATTGCATTTTGTTATTCCCATCATGGCAAGGAGATTCCAGCTGGGATTAGGCCTCATTCCACTAGGGCTACTGCCACTTCAACAGCATTTCTAAGGGGTGGCAACTAAGGATATTTTGGAGGCAGCTACTTGGAGTTCAGTGCATACTTTCTCTAAGCATTACCACCTTCCTCTCTACTCTAAATCTAGGGCTGGTTTTGCCACGGCTATTTTGCAGGGCATGTTGTCAGCTCCTGCTTCTTTATGATTTGCCAGCCTCCCTTACCTCTGCTTTGGGATTCTACCCAAGTGTTAGGACTGCAGCAATGTGGGATGAAGAACATAGTACAGTTTTGTACCTACCATAAATGTAGATGTTCGAAGATCCACATTGCTGCAGTCCAATTACTCCCTCCTTCCCTCTGTGTTTAGGGGTGGTTGTGTGGGTGGGGTTGTACTTTTGTAAATTTGTATATATTGTACATATATTTGGTACAGGAGTGTTTGGTGTTTTTTGGTTTTGGCCTTATCTTTTTAGGGTCTTCTGACATCTGGGGCAAGAAAAGACTGAGGATATGACGTCGGTCATGCGCATTTGTGTCCTGACGTCAGACTAATGCGCCTTGACCGACGTCAGCCATATACTTTGGTATTCGGGCCGACTGGGACAGCGGACTACCCAAGTGTTAGGACTGCAGCAATGTGGATCTTCGAACATCTACATTTATGGTAGGTACAAAACTGTACTATTTGGCAGGTTAAGTTAAATGCTGCCAGTGAACCAGGCTTGAATGAAGCTATTTCTTTTAAAAGTATTCTACAATTGAGGGCTTTGCTGAGATGAATTTATTTAACATAATTT
The DNA here is from genome assembly GCF_019279795.1 of Protopterus annectens. Classification (NCBI taxonomy): domain Eukaryota; kingdom Metazoa; phylum Chordata; order Ceratodontiformes; family Protopteridae; genus Protopterus; species Protopterus annectens. Next base: position 1,668,135,775 of record NC_056732.1, read on the forward strand.
TCCAATAGATTCTTTATTAGATTTATATATACACATATATACATATTTTATTATTTTTTTTTCATTAGATTAATCTTCCTTATATATATATATATATATATATATATATATTTACGTCCTATGTTGTTTTTAGATGTTTGTTTTTATACCATTGGTATATTTTCATTATAACACACCTATAATAATAATATATATGCATATTTTTGAATATGTGGGTGTTGTATATCTACTTTTTGTATTTCCAAGCATATGTATGTTATTATTGAGACTTTTAAATGGTGTCTTAATTTTATGTAATTTATTCATGATGTCATGGCATTGATTTGTCTATTTAAATGTTAATTAATTGGTTTGTCAGTTGTCTGAAGAAGTTTGCTGATTTAGTAAACAAAAGCGCTAACTTTATTTCTTGTGTTGGATTGTTTTTCTTCCTTTGAAGTACATAAATTGATAAAGAGGTCAGAAAAAATGGTGAGGGAAATGCTTGCTGTCATTCAGGTCAGTTCAGATAAAATGAATCTAGTAATGTAAATGTAGGAATAAATTACATTTTTAAATGCAGACAAAAGACTGGGATGTAGTGTTAAATTTATATGTGGTACTAAAGTACTTTTGCTTTGCATTTTGCACCAAGTCTTACAGTTTTTTTTTACTTAAACAGCCTGTATTAGCTTTAGTTAATATGAGCTCAAAATAATTATGGTGGTGCTGCCATCTGGTGGTCAAATACAAGTTGAGCCCTTTTAGTGTTTTTAGTAGTCATGATTACAGTAGTAGTTTGTCCACATAAAATCATAGAAGTCTTGTGTAGTAAAGTATACATGTTGACTGTCTTAAAAGCTTATAATTTTTCACTTGGGTATGCATATATCAGCTATAAAAGTTACTCTGTGGATTTTTTTAATTGTTAATTTTGATTTTTATTTTATCACATTTATTATTAATGTGTTTGTTCATTGAGTTGGAAGGCCAGGGCTTTGACCGTTTTCATGTGCACCCAGGCCACAAGATGTTGTATAAAAAGTTAAATATACAGCGCAAATAAACCAGATCTACTAGGAATAGCTGAAATGTTTCAGACCAGAATTGCATGTAGTGTGAGTTACTGGTTTATATTTGTTATTTAAAAGTTGCAGAAATTACAAATGGCTGGGATACATTTTCAGTGCATGTTCATTGTTTAGTTAATTGAGGTGCTCCTACAATTTCTTATTGATTATTACCAGCTCTTCTGACCTTTTTTTTTTGGTTAGGCTGTACAGCAGTGAGTGTGTGTCAGAGCAGAGCAGGTAGTCTATTCGAAAAGCCCTTTGTAAGCTAAGTTGTTTACACTCACAGTAAATGACACGCATTTTTTCATTTTTTGATACAGGATTGAATATGCACAGCATGACCGTGCTTATGTACTGTGATTTCTTCATAGCTGACTTTCTCCAGACTTGCATTGAATAATCTTTTTCACAAACTTATCCCCCGTATATGTCTGTTTGAATTCTTGGAATGTTTGTTTGCTGTGAATATAGCAAACTGCACAGATGTGGTACAGTATTGATGGAATTTGCTTTCTGCTTTGGTGTTTCTTTTGCTGCTCATTTACAAAACTTAAAATTTGCATTGAGTGAAAACTAATTATTGTATAAAATGCCATTTGGTTAACTATCTGCTTTAATACTTGGGGAGGGGGAAGTAATTGACTTTTGAGTAATAGTTAGGCTTCGTGTTTAGGTTTTGATTGTCATTGGGTTTTAGGACTAGTTTTCCAGGGTATGTGGGTACTGTGCTTTTGAATGGATAATAAGGGAAGGTATGTCCTGCAAGAACTAGTGTATTGGAGGTTCAAGCTATTTGTGCTTTAGAAAAAATGACTTTGTGATTTCTGCATTTTACACTGTTTATTGCACTTTAAGTTACTAATTGTTGCAAATTGTTTCTGTAGGCTACACACTAAAGTGTGCTAGCCGATTTAAAGCATTTACTGTCTGTTTTTCTCCTTGTCTCTGTAAAAAAAAAAAAAAAAAAAAAAAAAAAACCTCTTGATGTTAAGTTGTCAATCTCGCCTTCATTCTTGCTTGATGGGTTCGGAGCCGATCCCTCGGCTCCGACTCGGCACTTGCTTTAGCTCGAGAACTCCTTTTACCAGCTCGAGGCAGCCCCATATCCCATGATGCAAGGCAGGAAGTACCCAGATCTCGTTTGCGCGCTTGGGAGGTCTTCTCTTTACCAGCTCCTGGTAAGTAATTCACTTTGTGACATTTAAGCCCCTTTTAGTTAAAACCTTTTATTTTTGATAGTTTAACTTTAAACTTAACTTTTCTGACAGAAATCCCTGTCTCTTTTAAATTTTTTAGTCAGTTAATTTCCTTTCCCATCCCCCTGTTAGGGTGTGTGTGTTGGTTTATTTTACTAAATACCCTTTTGGGATTAATTTAATTTAATTGGACTGGTGTGTGTGTGTTTTTTGGGCACCATGTCTAAAGAGAGGGTTTCAGGTTTTAAGAAGTGTGACTCGTGCTGTCAGAAGATGTCTCTGACAGACGGTCACACTTCTTGCCTGTACTGTTTAGGCCCTCTTCACCTGCAGGACTCCTGTGCTATTTGTCACTCCTTCAGCCAGAGAGTCCTGCAGGAGAGAAGGAATAAGTTGATTCTGAGGGGTCTTCTTAAGCCGGAGAGCTCTCCGGCTAAGTCGGCCACAAAATCAACAAAATCTGCCAAGACCCAGGCTTCTGTTTCTAAGCCTGTGGCCTCGGCTCCGACTCGTATAGAGTCGAGATCGCTCGGCTGGAGCCGATTCTGATCTACTAAGCCTTGGCGCCGATGGCTATCGGTGCGAATCTGCTTTGACCACTGTGGTGTCGGTTCCGACCGGCTCCGACACCCGTGTACGCACGGGCATCGGTGTCGGCTCCGATCGGCTCCGACACCCATGTGGCACAGGCATCGGTGTCGGCTCCGATCGGCTCCGACACCGTTACTCTGGTGGCTGTATCGGCTCGGCTGGAGCCGATACATCGAAGCGTTCTGCCGGCTCCGGAAATCGGTGCCGACAGGATCAATAATATCGGCTCCGATGACCCATTCCAGGAAGAGGTCGAGGTCTCCTTCCTTGGAGCCGATACTTTCGGCTCCGGCCTCCCCTCTTCTTTCGGAGCGGAGCCATCGGAGCCGATCTTCAAGGTCATCCAGGTTGTCAGACCATGACCTAGAGAGAGTGGTCAGTAGATTGCTCAAGTCACAGGTACTGGCCCAAATGCTACACAGTCCGTCTCAGCAGACGACTGTTGATCCACACCCCGTTACAGTTCCTCCTTCAACTCTACCCCAGAGTTTGGAGTTGGAGTCTTCGGGCAGGGTTACTGCTACGGCTGGAGGACGGATACCCCTTTCTGTTCCTTCAGCCACTACTCTTATCTCCTCTTCCTTAGAGGGATTCGGTGGTCGGGCTTCCATGGTCTCCTCCGAGGGGGTGAGTGGCATCGGACCCTTGTCCGAACGCGCTCTTGCCCTTGGAGCCTCGGCCTTGGTGAGCTCGGCTCCGACATCTGCCTCGGAGACTTCCCTTTCGGTGGCCCCTGGAGTTCCTAGCTCTTCGGAGCGGGGTCTCTCGGACCTGCCTGGGAGGGGAGCATTCGAGGTGATGAAGAGTGTACTGGCCACTGGTATCAGTCAGCAGTCTCTTCCCGTAGCTCCTCCCTCTATTGTACCTGTTGACATCTCTGCCACTTCTCTTGCTACAGGACCCAGAGATCCTCCGCCTCAGGTTTCCCCATTGGGAATTTCCCCTCTTCCGAGGATTCTCCTGATGTTTGGAGATCCTCCTAGGAAGAGGACTTGTAAGAGGAAGCATGTAGACTCCCTGAGTCTGTCACTTGGATACTGACTTTGATGAGTCAGAGGGATCCCCTAGATCCCCCTCTGAGGATGTCTCCTTCTCAGACATCCTAGAACTTCTGAAACAGAGGGGAAACTGGCTCTCCAACAATCCCTCTGAGGATGAGTCAGTATACCTAGAGGCGTTTGGATCTCGGCCCTCCACCTCCTGGGTGTCTCCGCCTTTCGACCCCCTTATGCAGGTTATAGCACGAAAGGCGTGGACAGCTCCTGACTCTGTAGAGCCAGTCCCTAGGAGGCCTTCTAAATTTATAACTGCCCCTAGTGACAAACAATTCCTTACAAAGGGTGTCCCCGCTGATGCCATGGTGGTGGCTGCGGCCACCAAAAAGGAACTTGCAGATCCTTCCGTGCCCGTCCATCCTCCTAATAAGGACTCTAGGACCATGGATAGGTACGGCAGCGGATGTTTTCCTCAGCGACCTTTGCTATCGTTCGCTGAATTATCTTTGTCACTTCACCAGACTCCAGAGAGATATCCTGAAGGAGCTGGGAGAAGTAGTTCAGGATCCTACAGCTGCAGGGGCCCAAGAAAAGATTGCTTCGCAGCTAGGAACCCTCAATTCCATTGCTAACTCCTCCATGCGGCTAATATCTTATGCTGCTGATGGAGCAGTAGAGCCGCAGCACAGGTGTGGCCCTTAGACGCCAAGCCTGAATGCGGCTATGTGATTTTGCGGATCCCTTTAAGGCGTCCTTCACAAATTCTCCCTTTGATGGGTCAGCTTTGTTTGGCCCTCAGGTGAAGGAAACCTTGACCAGGTGTGAGCAGGACGGCAAGACTCTTTCTGCTGTTGGAGTCCGTTTTCCACCCTTCTAGGCCCTATCCCAAAGGACAGAAGGGTGGGAAGATGTGGTTCCGTAAATCCCAAGGAGTCACGCCCGGATTCACGTGGTCAGTTTACCCCTAGAGGCAGAGGGGTAACAACAACAGACGCCGCTCTAGAGGCAGAGGGGTCCAAGAATCAGGGCAACAGGGAGTCTCTTCCTGAAAAGCCTTTCAGCACCCCTGAGGTGTTGCCCGGCTGTCCCTCCTTGGAGGCAGTCGGGAAGATTATCACTGTACCCAGAAGCCTGGCATTCCCTCACTCAAGACAAATGGGTACAGTCGTTCATATCCAAGGGTTACAAAATTCCTTTCGAGGAAAGTCCCTTCCCCTCAAGTTCCCTTCCAGATGTACCACCGGTCTAAGGGACATTGCAGAGTTAGAGATCGCAAAACTATTGCAAAAGAGCCATTCAGCCAGTCACAATAGACCATTCAGAGCCGGAATCTACTCAAGGTTCTTTTTGGTCCCCAAAAGACGGGAGACTGGATACCAATATTGGATCTCAGCAGACTCAACAAGTCTGTCAGGAAGACAAGATTCCGAATGGTCACTCTTCAGTCAATTCTGCCCTTCTTACAGAAGGACAACTGGATGTGCTCAATAGATCTTCAAGATGCGTGCTATCACATCAAAATTAACAGGCGCTCCAGGAGATTTCTCCGCTGGCTGGGGTCCAGTCATTTCAGTTCAGAGCCCTGCCCTTTGGTCTCACTACAGCCCCAGAGTGTTCACCAAATGCCTGGCAGTGGTCACGGCTCACCTGAGGCGTCAAGGATTCCAGGTGTTTCCGTATCTCGACGACTGGCTCCTGTCAGCCACCACCAGGCATCAGCTTCTACAAGCCAGGGATTACACAATAGACCTTTCTTCTCATTTGGGCATCTCAGTCAACTCTGAAAAGTCATCCTTATCGCCCTGCCAGTCTATTACCTTCATAGGCAAACTTAAACACTGTTCGGATGTCAGCTACCCATACAGTACAAAGAGTTTCAGACATTCAGACTCATGTCAGGATCATTCTGGCCAGCAAAAGGTACAGGCCAGAATGGTTCTAAAGGTATTAGGTCTTATGGCTGCGGCCATCACTCTTCTTCCCTGGCTCGATTCTACATGCGCCTCCTTCAGTGGATGCTGTTCACACAGTGGTCATACCAGCAACTCCCAATGCGTCACCTGATTCTGGTGACACAAACATGCAAAGAACATCTTGCTTGGTGGATCACATCGTCTCAGGTTCACCAAGGCAGGTGCTTTGTACCTCCGTCCCGATAGCCACTGTCACCACGGATGCCTCCCTGATCGGGTGGGGGTCATTATCAGGGCAGGATGGTTCATGGGGCGTGGCAACCGTTCGAGTACCATCTGCACATAAATGTCCTGGAGATGAGAGCAGTGCTTTTAACGTTGCAAGCCCTCAACGACTTTCTTCCCGTAGGGACAATTGCAGTCCACACAGACAACATGTCTGTAGTTTGGTATATCAACAAACAGGGCGGAACCAAGTCCTACCCCTTGTGTCGAAGCGCTCAGACTATGGCAATGGGCGATCTCCTCTCATCGGTTTCTGGTAGCAACGCATATCCCTGGGAAAACCAACATTATAGCGGACAGATTGAGCAGAGCTATTCTCATGCCTCACGAGTGGTCTCTCAAGCAATCCATAGCGGAAGAGATTTTTCTGGAATGGGGTCGTCCATGTTGCGATCTTTTTGCTACTCCCCAAAACAGCAAATGGCCAGACTTCTTCAGCCACTTCCCTCTATCAGGCCAACCCCCCAGAGGCGCTCTGACCCAGGAATGGCCCCAGGGACTTCTTTATGCCTTCCCTCCATTTCCACTGATCCCCCAGGTGATCCAGAAAGCTACCGTTTCGAGAGCCAAATTGATTCTCATTGCCCCTTACTGGCCTCGACAAGTTTGGTTCCCGTTCCTCCATCGTCACCTTTTGGTGCAGCCGTGGCATCTGGACCCAGTGCCAGATCTACTGATTCACCAATCCGGTCAGCTGCACCGGTCAATCCCTTCTCTCAACCTCACAGCATGGTTGCTCCACTTCCTTCCTTAGCCAGGCTTCCTTTGATCTCTAACCCAGTTAGAGATATCATAGTAACTTCACTAAAATCCTCTACCAGGAGGATTTACACAAGCAAATGGAACGTTTCTCTTATTGGGCTAAGGCCCAAAATATTGATCCTTTTACTGCCCTGTTCAGGCAGTTCTGGACTTCTTAGCAGAGATTTTCCATGCAGGCTCCTCTTCTTCCACAGTCAGAGTTCAGTTGGCTGCTATTTCTAATTTTCATGTCGGGATAGCAGATCATAATATTATGTCCCATAGACTCTGCAGGGCCTTTTTGAAAGGGATTTTCCTACTAAAGCCTCCAATCAGGAATCCTCCTCCTCAGTGGGATTTAAATTTAGTGCTGACATCCTTGATTCTTCCCCCCTTTGAGCCAGCTGTTTCTTGTTCCCTGAAATATCTTTCTTGGAAAACTTTATTCCTAGTGGCTATTACATCTGCCAGGAGGGTGTCTGAACTTCATGCTCTTTCGGTTCGACCCCCCTATTTGATTTTTCACAAAGACAGAGTATCTTTGAGAACTAATCCATCCTTTTTACCTAAGGTCGCTTCAAAAAACAATCTGAATCAATCTATTGATCTCCCTGTATTTTTCCCCAACTATTCAGATAGAGCTGAACAAAAGCTACATTATCTTGATGTCCACCGTCAGCTTAGATATTATTTGGACAGAACAAAAAAATTTAGAAAATCTGATCAACTTTTGTTTCCTATGCGGATAATAAAAAAGGCCTTCCTGTTTCTAAAGTGACTTTGTCCAGATGGCTTTCTTCGGTCATCACTGAAATTTATACGATCAGGGGAAAACAGCTGTGCTCAAAACCTAAAGCACATTCAACTAGGAGTTTAGCTACTTCTACAGCTTTTCAAGCTAGACTGCCTTTAGACACTATTTGTGCAGCGGCCACTTGGGCCACTCCTCACACTTTTGTTTCCCATTACAAATTGGACTTGGCCTCCAGGGACAGAGCCAGTTTTGGCTCTACAGTCCTCAAGAGTTTGTTCCATTGATCCACCCAGGATAGAGGTGCTAGGGACGGTCCCATCAAGCAAGAATGAAGGCGAGATTGACAACTTAACATTAAGAAGTTATGTACCTACCATAACGTTCCATGTTAGTTGTCTTCTCTCCTTCTTTCTTGCGACCCTCCCTCCTTCCCCTGGCCTGGACAGACCTTGTATAAGAAACTATAATGCTAAAGACCATTCAGACCTGGTCCTTTTTCCATTTGTAAGTTTCTTCTTCCTTTGGGAAGTATTGTTTATGCTTGGTGTTATTGCCCTTTTGTCAACAAACGAGATCTGGGTACTTCCTGCCTTGCATCATGGGATATGGGGCTGCCTCGAGCTGGTAAAAGGAGTTCTCGAGCTAAAGCAAGTGCCGAGTCGGAGCCGAGGGATCGGCTCCGAACCCATCAAGCAAGAAAGAAGGCGAGAGAAGACAACTAACATGGAACGTTATGGTAGGTACATAACTTCTTATTTTCCCGCCTTACTGAACTAGAGTAGTCCAGTTTCAGAGTTGCTGATCCCTGGGCTTTGTTTTTAGTTCCTGTTACTGATCCACTGCCTTATTAGGGAGGAGGGAAGTTTCTTTGCTTACCAGTGGGAGTGGGAAGCACTGAGCGGCCTTTCTGTCCGATTTGGTGAAGTTTCAGCCAGAAACTAGTAGTCCATTGGTCGTTTTGGGCCAATTCCTAGCTCCTTTCAGCCCCCTGCTATAAAACACGCGTTTTCCAGCTTGTACCAACTCAGCACAGATCCTCGTGGTGGCCTGCAGAGTAATCCAAGCAGCAGAGAGCTAAAAGAGTAACTTTCTACCAGATATAAGTATTTTTTGTGGCTTTCCCACAGTTATTAAGCTAGCGACTGCATTTCGCCTGTTTTACTGCTACTTTAAGTGATTTCTGCATTTTACACTGTTTATTGCACTTTAAGTTACTAATTGTTGCAAATTGTTTCTGTAGGCTACACACTAAAGTGCGCTAGCCGATTTACAGCATTTATAGCATTTACTGTCTGTTTTTTCCTTGTCTCTGTAATAAAACAAAAAAAATCTCTTGTTTTCCCGTCTTACTGAACTAGAGTAGTCCAGTTTCAGAGTTGCTGATCCCTGGGCTTTGTTTTTAGTTCCTGTTACTGATCCATTGCCTTATTAGGAAGGAGGGAAGTTTATTTGCTTACCAGTGGGAGTGGGAAGCACTGAGCGGCCTTTTTGTCCGATTTGGTGAAGTTTCAGCCAGAAACTAGTAGTCCATTGGTCGTTTTGTCCAATTCCTAGCTCCCTTCAGTCCCCTGCTATAAAACACGCTAAACGCGCGTAGCCGATTTAAGCGAGTTACCACTGTTGCACACAAGAGCAGCGGCGGTTAAACAAAGTTAAACTATTTGGGCCATCTAAATTCCACTCTTCCAGTTTTCCCTTAGAACTACCTTCCTCGAGCTGTACTGCTGATCTAACCAGCATATCCTATAACTGAAAAGTTCATCTCTACTTGATTCCCAAGTAGACTATTCTCTATCTGTAAAGCCTAGCACTTACTCCTACAGTACTTGCACCTTGATAAAGCACTCTTATTATAGATAGTACCCCACCAGCCTAAAACCCACTTCCCCCAGAGTCCTTTGAAAGTCTCTTTATCTACTACTTCTAGTATGTCGAGGGATCAGTTGCTAGTGTCCTCTCCAGCTCAACTGGTGAACCTGGGAATATTGAGGCAATGTTACAATTGCCTCATGTACACAGACAATCCTCTCCTTCTCCCACAAAACACAAATACATGCGAGAGATGCACCTATACGGCCAAACTGGAGGCTGAGCTCTCTCAACATAGGACTGGCAAGACCAGACAGGAGGAGAAGGTAACCACACACAATACATACCCAGTCACACATGGTGCCATCACAACTTCAAATCATACACATACTCACACAAAGACATACTCGGAGGCTCTGATCAAAAATTTACCAAAACAGCAGAGGCCACCAAAGCAGACACCCAAACAACTACCACCTCACGACCCAACACATGCAACACATAGACCACACAGTCAGTGTGTCAAACAGTCTCAGCCCTTAAGGCCAAACAAAATGCCAGACACACTTGTCATTGGTGATTCCATAGTCAGACACACTGACGCCCGCTCACCAGACTGAGTAAAGAGAAGGTCACAGTAAGCTGCCTGTCGGGCGCTAGAATCCGCCACATAACGCAAGCACTCAGGTCTCTCAACAGCAGGTACAAGTGCGACTCAGGCATTGTCCACGCCGGTGTCAGCGACCTGAGGCGCACCTCCTTGGACTACATGAAAAGGGACATCGAGGAGCTCTCTGATTATGTAGCCCAGGCAGGTATGACCCTGACCTTGAGCAGTATCCTACCTTCACCTAGAATGATGCCACAATACAGTGATAAGATGATCAGCTTTAATAATTGGCTTAAATTCTGGTGTCATTCAAAGGGGATCAATGTCTGTCTGCCTGGGATGACATGCTGGACAAGCCACGCTGCATGAGGGACGGCTTGCACCTGTCACCCTGGGCTTCGGATATTGGCAAAGGCTCTTGCCACCCCCATAGTGCCTTTTTAGGCAAGGCTCAAATTCTAAACCTACCACCCTAGAACACCAAAAGTAAAAACTAAGGGTAATGCTGCTCAATGCCAGAAGTCTCAATCTCAAGATGCACGCACGAGGCCCTTCTCAATATGGAGAACATCGATGTCTGTGCTGTGACAGAAACCTGGTTCAAGGCTCCTGAGAGCACCCCAGCACTAACAGGTTTCACCTCATATCATGCGTTCGGCCCCAAAATCCAGACAACACCAAGAAAGGAGGGGTGTCCATATTCATAAAGGACACCCACACCTCAAGGTTGGTGGCAACGCGATGCATCAGAGACCATCCAGGTGCAATTAACCATAGGCAAGACTGCTCTGCAATTTGTAGCATGTTACAGGCCACCCTCTCAAACTCAGGAACCTCACATGGCCTTCCTGAAAACATTGGAGGGATAAATGTATCTCCAAACACCATCATACTAGGTGACTTCAACTACCCTAATATAGACTGGGAACACTACTCAAGCCCGAACACTCTAACCCAAAATTCCTGGAGTTCATAAACTCAAATGCCATGGAACAACTAGTCACCATCCCCACAAGGGAGAAAACATACTTGATCTCATCATCACGAACATGGGATCAAAATGTTCAACACTGGAAGTATACCCCTCACTGGTGAGATCAGATCATAAACTAATCTCGCTGGAGGTCC
>NC_056732.1:1668151848-1668221786 GCF_019279795.1 Protopterus annectens
CAAGTAAAATGTAGATATAACAGTAGGCCAGAGATGTGGTCAGTTTCTGCAATAATGGTAAAGTGCAAATCACTTTCTTTTCCATGGTACTAAACCACTCCCAATACTGTAAAATGTGACCTCTAATAAAAACAGGCATTCATACAGATCTTACTATTATGTGATACCTCTCTTTGCTGAAGTTCTGGACTCTTTCAGCTACCACCTTAGTAATAGGAGCCATTCTTGTCAGTGTTTTCTTCAAGGCACTCTCCTTTCATTCTGTGCAAGACACTGGCTTGTATATTGCGATGCCGATTTGGCTAGAACTCCACAAGCCAGTCAAAAGTCACAAAGTGGAGCAACGGCTGCTCATTGCAGAACAGTGGGCTTAATCGATCACAAATGCAGAGCGTTCCGCACAATCCGGAGCACTTGGCTGCTCAGAACTGAATGTATTTAAATACTATGAATAGTTCATTAAAATACTAACAGTTCCTGTACCCATCTTATTAAAAAAGACATGTGTATATGTGTCAAGAAAAAATGTGTGTGCTTGCATTTACAAACAATATTTTGTATAGTAACACAACCAGTATGAATATTCATTAGGTTATGAATATGTAAAGCATGTGTCTTAATTGATTGTCCATTCCCATTGGGTATCTAAGACTATTTAAATATAATTGACTACCACAGTGGTGTTCTGATGAAGTCTACATGTGGTAGATGAAAGCGCTTAACCTATGTGGTTCGTTTTTTTACGTTTTTTAAAATTTTATTTTATAAAATGATATATCGGTCCGTGGTTCGTGTGAGCTGTGATACCTTTTCAGTGTTTACAAGACTATGAAAATTTAAAGTGATAAGGTGCAATTATGGGTCATGTTGGTTTCCGTGCTGCTTAACCTGTAGACAGTAAAGGTCAAAAGTATTACATGATGACACAACTCTGATATTAAGGGAAATTAAAAACCTAAATCTTTATTATTATGTTTTAAATTAAGGTTGTGTGTTTGAGAAATCAAATATTTTGGGTGGAAAACACTTTAATTTGTTGGACTTCCTAGCGTGGTTGTGCCAGCCCTTTGTAAGCCCACTGTGTGATTACCACAGTCCTGCCTAAGGATCGGGTATGAGAAGTGCTCTGTGTAAAAGCTGATCAACCACAGAATGTCCCATGTCACGCTTGTGTCCAAAACCAAAAGGGCCCTTGTCAGCTAACTGAACAGAATGCTATGGAAAGGGATAACACAATATTTCTGCATCAGTGCTGAGTGACAGTTTCCCAGTAGTTTGCAGTAGCCCCTCTCCCTCTGTTGAGGTCGTTCAGTCGAACTTTGTTTTATGCTCTGCTCAGATTTGCATGTTCCATCTGCTCCAGGGAAACTTGAGGGCAGCTTTCTTGGGTCAGCCGTGGTGCAACACAACTGTGCTGGCTAGTCTGTGTGTAGCAGTGTGAAATATGTTACAGCTTTCAAAGCTGTAAAACACTTTGCATTCCTAAACATTATTCTGTATTTACTGTAGTACATGAGAGCAGGTAATGCTCCAGTCGTGCTACTGTAATGTAGGGAACCAGCTGAATGTTTACATTGTATAGTTAGTAATTTGCATTGTCCTGGTCTTTTCAGATATGCCAGTACTTGGAGAGGAGACTGTACATTTCAAACTTGTTTGCATAAAGGTGAGAAACTGGCATTTTTTTTCTTCAGTCTTTCTGCCTCCGAGAACCTTGAAACATTGAAACAGGAAGATTGCTAAATTCCTGTAATCAAAAATTACCTTGCATCAAAATGGACTTTGTCGCATACTGTGTCCTTTCTGGTTCAAGGGAGACGGAGAAGATAAAAATGACCTTTATTTTTGCTTTCTACATTTTTCCTTTATCTAAAGTTTATTGTTTTTTGACATGTATAAATTGTTATGCTGTATCTGGTTCTTCCATATTCCAGGGAGCATAAGTTAAGTTCATTATGGCATGCTAATATGCACATAGCAGTGCATGTTATAAACGGGAGAAGTTGTATAACACCAAGAGCAGCTTTCGCAGTTTACATGTGAATATTATACCTCATATGCATTCAAAGAAAAGACAAACCATGATAAGGACACGTTTATTACCAAAAATAAGTCTTTACCACTTATACTGTGAAAGTAGTTAACTTATTATAGCCGCAGATTGTATTGTCTTTGTAATGTATAGAAAACATGTGTTAGAGTAATAGGTTTGTCATCCTGTTACAACTTAATTAGCCAACAGAAGAGTAGTAATGTAACTAAAAAGGCAACTTTCTTGCTTTCTTAATTTAAGAAAAAAAGGTCTGATATAAAGTAGAGAACCTCTGACAGTTTTCAAAAGGAACTCAGACGAGTGGATGGGGTACTTTTAAATTCTTGTTGGGAATAGCGCACACAACCCTTCTGGACATGGGCAGTCATTTGTTACTAAATGCAGTCCTAGGTATTGACTAGACTAGCTATGGTATTACATTCGGATGAAATGGGTAGACTTGAAATGGCCTATGGGTCAGAAGCCTAGTAACCTCTTATGATCGTATGAAAATAACTGCCGTTACATAAAACAGTTTTTAGTCATATTAAAGAAGAAATTAATGAACATTGTGCTATAGAATGATTGAATAGTTAACAGTGCACAGATGTTCAACAAAAACCTTAAAAAAACAAGTGTTTTTGGTTGGAGAGAAGCCATTGTATACTCGCTGCAACCCTGCTGACCTGCACATATTAAGTCTAGAGTTGAATAGTCTTTTGTTGGGGAGTCTAAAGAAAGTGTTCCCTTATCTAGAAGTTCATCAACCATGAAATTAGTATAGCATTGGTGTGTTGTTTATTTTAAGGGTATGCAAAGTTTTATACAAAGAACCCGCATCCAATTGTATTGCTTCCAACAACATCACACATTTATGTGTAAAATTTAAGAAACTACAAGCTCTGGTTTCTTTTTCTTTGTTTCAAACAGGTAGGGAGGGTTGTATGAAATTTATAAATAACAAAAGGATCAGATCCAGTTTCCCTACCTGGCTCTGTACAGTTTCTTGGGTTTATCCTGAGTTAAAGAACACTGAGGCCTTTACAAGCCTAGCCCAGCATCCCTGTTTTATTATCGTGCATGTGTATGTGCCGTAAAGATTATTTTAAGCAGTTTATGCCTCACAGTAAGACGCTGTCCGGTTCGATTCTCAGCTAGAGCGTCTTCTGCGTGGAGACGTGCATGAATGGGCATACCTTCATTGAAGGTTGTGCGTCAGAGCTGGCAACTCGGCACGTAACAATCTACTGCCAATCATTTAGCAGACCGGAGTTCCGCTGTGGCGACGCCTAACCGGGAAAAGCTGAAAGACACAACAACATGTAAGCTAGGGCAAGATTTACATGCTGCTCCTGTCCATTAGACACCCAGGTTGTAGTCCTGGGGTGTATTTCCAGTTTCCCATCCACTAGTCCAAGTCCCTCTTGAATAGGGTTGGGGAAGAGCTCTGCCTCATAGATGGGAAGTCTGTTCCAGAAAAGGTTTATATCCCCAGATCGAGTAATTCTGATGCTATTTGTTTTGCAGATATGCAAAAAGGTCCATCAGAGTGGGGTCTAAGGATGCCTTGCATGCCAGGTGTTGATTGCCTCTCAGCAGTCTGTAGGAAACTATAGAGGGAGGGCTTTGAGATGGTCTGCATATTACATGAGGTTTACACCCTGTACTCCTGTGAGACATCTCCTGTACACCTTCCAGTTGTTACATGTGCCTGGTGAGGTGCATATGGGATTATACTCAGAGATAGGCCTGATGAGGGCCAGATACAGTAGAAAAATAATTTCCTTGGACCTAGATGCCATGCCCTTGCTTATAAATTGAGCAATATAGAATGATTTGATTACTACCTTAGACACATGTTGGTCAAAAGCCAGGTTACTATCTATATGTTTATCCAGCTGCCTGAATACTGGTTCTGCTGTTAAGGGTGTGCTATCCTTGAGCTAACTTTCTACAGTGGTTAACTTCCCAAAAGGTGCTGTTATACATTTCTTGGCATTGAGTTTTAAGCCATGGGTTTGGCAGCAGTCATTTGTCCATGTTGGTCCTAACTGTAAGATTTTAGTGTCTTTGGCGGGGGGGGTCTGTGACTGCTTGTAGTTTGCAGTCATCTGCATATTTGGTCAGCCAGAGGCCCTTGACATTGGCCCTGACTTTCAAGAAGTAGATGCCAAAAAAGGAGAACTCCAGCACAGAGCCCTGAGGTAATCCACTAGTGACCGGCTTCTTTGTAGAGGTGGTCTCCCTTATCTTAACTTCTAGGTATTGTGTCAAAAGCCTTAGCCATGTCAAGGTAGGCCGTATGCACTGTTCTGCCCTTCTCCATTGCCTTGGTGATCTTCTCAAAGAAGTCCACCAGGTTGAATAAGTATGATCTACCCTTGATGAAACCAAACTGGGTTGGCTCCAGTGTTTGAAGTTTTTCTACGTCCTTATTAATATTTCTGTGATCATTCTTTCTGTGGATGTCCTTCAAGGATGCATCTGCAGTCCTTACAAATGGGTTGTCCTGTCGTCTGAATCCCAGCAACTACAAAGGGATGACCACTGCAGTACTCCATTCACATTCCACATAGCCAGTCTGAGGGCTATGGTTCGACAGTGATTCCAGTGTTCCCAAGAAGGTCATGTTTCAGGCCATCTAGGTGGCATCTTGTGAAGATAACGAGGCTCATCAGTGCAGTACTTTTTGGCCTTAGTGCATCTGTTGGGGGGGTTGTTTGATGGTATTTCTTCAGGAGTGGCTGGGGGAGTGGGGGGGTTAAAAGTGGAGCTGAATTTGTTGGCCTGCAGACTTGCTATATCTTCCTGCATTGTGTAGAAGGCTGCATCTACAGTCAGTTTTGTGCACTACTGTATGCTGTCTTTGAGGTTTTGTACAAAGCTAATGAAAACCTTGTGGATAGCCATTGCCTGGGATTGTTATCTTTACCTCAGATTTGCCTTTAGTAGGTTTTATTTGCTCTCTAGCTTGAGAGTCTTTTTTATCATGCTGAATGTAACACTTTGTACAATTATGGCCAAGTCTACAACTTGTTTGTGTTTGGATTCCACCAGGGAGGTTTATTTTTTGAGTTAGTGCTGGAATTATTTCTGGTGCATTTATTGATATGATTGCACAGGGTTTTCTAAACTTTCATCTGAAGGTTTGTTACAGGTTGCTGCTTTACAGCAAGTCCTTTATAATAGGCGAAACATCTTATCTCTCCTCCGTTTGCACATCATGACAAACGTTATTCCTGCTCCTAAAGAAGCTAAAGATTTTTAAATCCTAAAGGTACCACTTGCACCTGACAGTGACTTAGAATGGTACCTTAAGCAAGGTGTGATTTCACTGGCTCTGCCGAGGCGAGCATCTTGGCTCCATGTCACTACATAAAGCAATATGCTCAACAAATGCACATATTTCGAGGGTTAAGACCTGCCAGATCCAGCTTCATATACAGCCATTCCAACTTTAAACCATGAATATAAACTGTCTATACTAGCTAAAAGAATGTCAGAGATGTTGCCAAAATTGGTAGATATGGATTATTGTGGATTTGTGTAGGGGAGGCAAACATTTGTCAACATATATCGAGCAGTAGTGGTCCAGATGGAAGCAGAATGTAAGAAAATGTCACTGTGTGTGGAACTTAATGCAAAGAAAGCATTCTACAGAGTAAGCTGAGATTGAAAATTTATTACAGGATAGGGATAAGGCCTGGAAAACTTGTCAGGTTAACAAAATGCAACAAAATCTCCAAAATTTCAGACATTTACACAGTCAAACCAAAATTTTATTTTATTCATTTATCTTTTGTTGACCAGATTAGTCTCACTAGGCTAATAGCCTGTTTTCAAGGGAGACCTGAGGTAGTATTTATATTACTAGGGGAAATTTAGCCAGGGCATCTGGGAACCTCCCCTACTTGTCATTGTTGTGAGTGGACACCATTTTGGAGGAGCACTTCCTGCTTCATTCCAAGTGCAGAGGTGACCCAGAAAAAACAGAGAGAGAAGGAGAGGATGGAGTAATGAAAGAAATTAAGGAGAAAGCAAATATTGAGACTGGAGAATGTGTGCAAGATTTTGAGGAAATGTTTTAAAGAAACCTGTTTGATGGAGATGAGTCAGCAAATGATGGATGTATAATTACAGCCCACCAGCTGGGAGGGTTGTGGGATGATTTACTTGAAAAAAAATGGTGATGCAGAGCAAGTCAGAAAATGAAGTTGTTTCCTGGGGGGACATTATGGAGAAAATACAAAAGGAGGATTCAGAGACCATCCTGAAGAACAGTAGTGAGATGGAAAAGAAAGCATCTGCAGAGAAAGTAAAAGAAGGCAAAAGTGGACTAGTAGAAAAGAAAGCAAGCGAAAATGAAAAACAGAAGTACATGGTAAGGATTCCAAGTAATTAAGAGAAATAAATGAATAGGCATGAAATGTGGGAACATTTAATAGTTTCTTTGGGTGTAAAAGCACATGAGGCAAGTCCATCGAGAGCATTTATTCTTTTTAGCAGAGACATTTTTTGACATTCTACTTAAGACTTTTTTTTCCCAATGGAAAATTTTCTTGGAGAATATGAAAAAAGATTTTTATCCATGGAATCTTTATGTGATAAATGATTTTGTGTTAAACGGTTTTAACAGCGAAACAAAAAATATTCATTCACAATTTTGAATAGTGGTGGAAAGAGGGGCTTTGAAAGGACATTTAAAAAGCTTTATGTAAAGAAATACTGGACACTGCAAAAGTCTGAAAAAATGTTTATGGACTGCTGGCTTGGATTGTAATTAAAAATAGGAGGAGGAAAAAGGATACATATACCAAGCATGATAAATGTGGAAGGGCATAGAGGTGTTATAAAATTCTGGGGACAACTCAAAAAGTGTTTTTTTGTGGAAAAAAGACATTTGATAAGTAACTGTAACAAAAGTAGATATTACATTTGTGGTGAAATGGGACATAATGCGCAAAAAAAATGAATGAAATTTTATGAATGAAAGAAAATTGGTCATTTATGGATGGATTGCAAAAATGAAAATAACAGAAAAAAGACTAAAATGATCAAAGAGAAGAAATTTTAGAAGTAGTAGAAATAGAAAAAAAGTACATGAGAAAAATAATGAAGAGTGTACAGAAGAAGGTTCTGAAGTAAGTGATGAAGCCTGAGAGGTAATGAAAGAAGGAAAAATAATTATACTGGTAAAAGGCTAAAACATAAAAAGAAAATGTAAAGGGATTAAGTACAAAGGGGAAAACGGGAAATGGATGAAAAAGAAAATATACAGCTAAAGATTGGGGCTTGGTATAATAGTTAAGGTGTTTGACTGGAAGATGCAGGGTGCAGTGTTTATCACCTTTGGGAAAGAAAGTGGTTAGGCTTAGAATGCTTTATTAAGAAAGCTAGCCTAGTAATTAACTATTAATTAATGTAACCATGAATCTAAGGAAAAGGGAAAATGAAAATTTTAGAGTGATATTTGTAAATGTGAACAGTATTAAGAATATAGTAAGAAAAATAAGAATTTTGAAGTGGTATTAATACATGTGATGTAGATGCAATTGTATTAGAAAATATTTTTAACAAATGATGAATGATTACAAACTATGTGGAGGTCTTAAGATAATCTGGAATTTGAAGATATTAGATGTGACTGTAGCAAAAAATGGTAAGATGAGTCGTAGTTTAAAAATGGAAAGAACAAGTATAGAACATTGTATGTTTATATGCTTATACTAACTGTAAAGAAGGGGAAAGTCTGTTTCATCAGGAGATGAAAAAATAAGGAATATATAAAAATAGGCAAAGGAATAAAAAGGATAACTGAGAAAGCATGGAATGAAGAAGGAAGGAGATTTGTAATATAGTAGTAAAATCTCTCCGTAACTTAATTGGTCTGAATAGTGGATGTTGTTTAAGGAAGAAATAAAAAAAAAACAACAACTAAAAAAAATATAAACTGGTAAGAATACAAAACCCACACAGTGAACTGCATCAACCTGCTTTATTACTGAACCACACAAATAAATAAAAAGTACTTAGCGCTTTCACCCAAACATCAGGGCATCATCAGAGTACAAAGAATTAACAACTGGGCCATTCATATATATACACACACACAATTTCTTAATCACTTAATTAACTAATTAGCATAATAAATTAATTTAACAATGTCAATGTGGAGATGTGTATAAAATCACTTGACACCAATAAAAAACATATTTAAAATACATATATAATAAATTAATAAATATATAATAGCAACAATAAAAAATTGAATGCTTGTATAAAATGTATATAGCAAATTTATAATATATTGTTAAATATTTAAAAATTACTATAGCAGTATATAAATATATATAAATATGTAAATAATAAGTGTGTATTCAATAAATAATAAATTATAAACTATACATAATAAAATACATTATAAAATTAAAATATGGTCATATAAAATGTGACCTATATTTTAAAATACTTGAAATAGATATGTTTTCATTGATGCCAGGTAACATACAGGCATTTAATCTTAATTGCCATAAACATTCCATAGCCTCAAGCAAAATCTTGTCATCACCGCCTTTGTGTATATTATATGGAATTCTATCTATGACAAAAATATAAATCTTTTAAAACTTGGACATCTAGTGCTATGCATGTATAGTGAACTAGTGGTCTTGTGTTTCTTAATATCCCCAGCATGTTCAACTATGCGTTCCCTTAACTTCCTGATAGTCTTACCAACATAAAATGCCGGGCAAGTGGAGCAAGTAGCCAGGTATGTCACCATCTTCGTGTTGCAGTTACAGTAACCAGGGCACCGAATAGTCTTATTGAAACCCTGTATTGCTACATAGGGGCCATCATTAATATATTTACAGGTGTGACAAGTACCACATTTACTAATTTTTGATGTTTTATAAAAATTCCTGTTACTGTTAGACTCAAAAATGTCCTTTAGATTTCCGCCTCTACTAAAGGTTATTTTTGGCTGACTTCCCAACAGCTTAGATAGCTCAGCGTTATTAATAAAAACACTTGTCCATGTTTCCTTTATAATATCAGCTAGATAATATGATGTATCGTTATATGGCAAAATAAAGGAATCATATCTAACCAAACTAGCACTCTTGTTAGACAGGTTGTCGCATCCATATCTGATTATAGGTTTATAAAGTATAGTCCTATTGATATAAATATCCTTTTTAATAGTATCAATAAGATTGTTGGGGTATCCTCGATCCATAAACATTTTAGACAAAATCTCAATTTCATGTTTAAAGATACTGTCATCACTAATAATTCTTGATAATCTAACCATTTGCCCTTTTATCAGATTTATTTTTTGATGCATAGGATGACAACTATCAAAATGTAAAAAAGAATTAGAGTAGGTTTTCTTCCTAAAAATGTTTGAATGAAAACCATCGCCATCAAAGGACAAGGTAAGATCAAGAAATTCACATTGCTTTTCTTGAATATTACTAGTGAATTTAAGAAAATCAGATGTCGTCCCCAGATATTCAATAAACTCAATCAATACAGCTTTTTCACCTTTCCAAAATACAATAATGTCATCAAGATAACGCAGATATAGAGAAACATTCTTCCAGTATGTAGATGTAAACACTAAATCATTTTCCCATTTGGCTAACACCAAATTTGAATATATAGGGGCACATCTGGCACCCATTGCAACACCAGTACTTTGTCTGTAAAATTCACCATTAATATAAATAAAATTGTCCAACACAATTTCCATTAAATCAGTTAAAAGTCGACATTTACTAGCATCCATATCACTATAACTTAATAAACTTGCTTCAAACATTTCCAGACCCTGCTTGTGAGGAATAACTGAAAATAAATTGACCACGTCAATTGTAGCCATAATTAAATCAGAAGTATTTGTGACATTATTTTGTCTAATTAGATCCAGACAATGCCAGGAATCTTTTAAAATGTGTGGTAGTTTAACAAGAATGTTTTTACAATTGACATCAATAAAGGATGCTAGGGCCTCGGTCTTTGACCCTTTTGCAGACACGATGGGCCTAAAAGGTGGATTTTGTATATTTTTGTGTATCTTGGGGATACCAAAAATAGTTGGTGTGATGGGGAATTCAACATTTAGATAGCAATATTCATATTTTGTTATAATACCTTCCATCAAATATTCATATAGTAACCAATCCACTTTCATATAGGCCCTTGCCATTTCATATTTTGTCACTTTTTCATACGTAGTAATGTCATTCAGCATTATTGTCATTTTATTATAGTAATCTGTGTTAGTCATAATAACCACTCCACCTCCCTTGTCTGGCTTCATAATTCTAAAATTGTCAGAAGTAGCAATTTCTTTGACAAAATGTTTCAGCAGACGTAAGATTCTCAGTCATAACATTTTCTTTCTTTAAAGCCTTTCTAAATTGAATCTCACAAAGTTTTTCAAAAATAAGAATCATGGGATTACTTGGTGGAATAAATGTGCTGCTACGTTTTAATGTCAGATGTGCTGCATCACTATGACCAACCAAGTGATTATTTGAAAAAAGCACTTTTAGATTTAATAATCTAGTGTATAATTTTAAATTAATTAAAATTTTACCTATGTCAAGTTTAAAAGAAGGAACAAATCTAAAACCTCTTTTAAAAAGAGCTAAAAAATCATTACCAAACTGTATGTCGGTGTAGTTGTAAACACTAAAACCACCTTAGGTAATAATAAGAACATCATTGGTGTCAGAACAGTTCTCAGCGGTCAAATTGTGTACTCTCTCATCAGGTATATCAAAATTAGAAATGTTAATAACATTATTGAACAAATAGGTAGCAGAAACATCACTATTAGAATCATAGCCACAACCAAAAGAGTCATGTAGAGTGTTAACTTCTCTAAGATCTACTGCTCCTATTTGTACCATACATTATTCTTGTGTGTTGTGTTCCTGTAATAACTGTTCTGTTGTACTGGGCCATACCTGTTGCGTAATCTCTATTTATATACTGCTATAGTAATTTTTAAATATTTAACAACAATATATTATAAATTTGCTATATACATTTTATACAACAAGCATTCAATTTTTTTATTGTTGCTATCTATTATATATTTATTTATTTATTATATATGTATTTTAAATATGTTTTTTATTGGTGTCAAGTGATTTTATACACATCTCCACATTGACATTGTTTAATTTATTATGCTAATTAGTTAATTAAGTGATTAAGAAATTATGTGTGTATATATATGAATGGCCCAGTTGTTAATTCTTTGTACTCTGATGATGCCCTGATGTTTGGGTGAAAGCGCTAAGTACTTTTTAAATAAAAAATTTTTTTTTTTTTTTTTTTTTTTTTTTTTTACAGTGGCAATATGATATGAAAAAAGTAGAGAAAGAAAAATATAAAAACATGTAATGATGCATTGGAAAAAATTGAACATGATAGTACTTTTTGACAGGGAGAAATAATTATATGAAAGAAATCAAGAAAAAACTTATTGCATAAGCAAAGATAATTTTTTGCAAGGAAAAAAGTATTGAATTACTTAAGCAGATTAATAAAGGAAGACTGTAGTGAAATGAAAAATGTAAAATGGGAAATAGAAAGAACTCAGAAAACTATTATGAATAGTGTAGTACAATATGTACAAGAAATGTTTAAAGAGAAAAGAAGGTAATAATTTTACTTTCCATGTTCTCTTTTTTAACAGAAAAAGAGAAAAACGGTTGGAAAAGGAAATTTCTTTAAATGAACTAGATAAAGTATTAGAACAAGTAAATATAGATTGAACTGTAGGCCCAGATGGAAAAGGGTATGAAATGTATAAAATTTTAAAGGCTTGGTAACAAAAATTTTAAAGATTTTGAATGAATTGTTAAATGAAGGATTTACGTATAAAGAATTATATAGTGGAATACTTTAAATTCATATGGAAAAAGTAAGGTAGAAGATAATTTAAAACACTGGAGACCACCAGTATTGAAGAATGATTATTACCTTTATGAAAATTAATACAAAAGAAATTTGAAACTAAAATGGAAAATTATTATGGAAGATAGCATATATTATAGTATAAAGAGGAAGTGTTGTCAAGAATTATCAAGGATGGCGAAATTGTGGATGATATGAACAGAAGAGACGTGAAAATCATGATAGGAGACCTTAATAAACAATTTGACATAATTGGACATGAAATCTTGTATGTAATAATGAAAAAATATAAGCAAGAAAGTTGGGAAATTTTATGTATGTCAGTGTATAGTAATACAGTAAAAATAAATGGCTGGTTAACCCGAGAGGTACATATGAAGAGTGGTGCAAGACAGGGATGTCCAGTGAGTTGTATACTCTTTGCATTGGTTATAAATGTGATACTATGTGAAATAAGTTACAAAATGTAGGAGCCAGGGTATATAACACCTGAAGGGTTAATTCCAGTTCTGTTAACATATGCAGATGACCATTGTAATAATTGCTGAAAACAAAATGTGCATAAAAGAAGTAAAAATGCACAAATGAGTGTTGAGATGGTAGGGATGGCTTTAAATAGAGAAAAAGTAAATATGTAGGCGATATAAAGATCGGGGGTATAAATTTTACAATGAATGAAATTTCTGTGTTGGGTAAAATTTTTCTGGACTCTGGAACTCCGCTTTGATGGCAGTAAACGACCTGTTTCACTGAGGATCAAGTCTGTCTTTTGTTTTACATGTTCCTGTGTACTTGTTTGCCTTTTGCTGCTTTTAGCTTCTCACTACTTTGTTCTATATGGGCAAGCCTACCACCGACAAGAGCCTGGCTACACATTTGTCCCGAGTGACCTCACTGAGATTTTGCCCTGACCGCTGGCTACTACCTACCACCACCCCCAGAAACTGAACTGAGTCACCGGGAAGGCAGACCTCCCCAGGGAAGCCTAGGCCTGACCACACTCGGAGGCACACCACCGTCTGGAGCCTTTTTCAAGGCTTTACAGGTTGAGTCAGTCATACAGGACCCATCACCACAGCCTTTTTAAAGGTTCTACTAGGCCATTGTTAAGGCTCACCACAGCCTTTTTGAAGGCTACCGGATTCCCTAGCAGAGAGCACACCAGCTGGGAGCCTTATTAAAGGCTATACAAAAGGTTGCATGGCCTTTCTCAAGGCTACTACGGTTGGATTATCGACAGCCTTTATCAAGGCCACTACGGTTTATCTACAGCCCTCCCCGAGGCCACTACAGGGGGCACCCCTTAGGAGCTTTTTTCAAGGCTGTACTGCGGTTCCTGCTCTGTAGAGCCTTTTTTTCAAGGCTTCCTCTAGGGAATTGTATTGGCATTTTTCCTCCTCACTGGGAGTTCTTTACTCCACTCCCCACAGTCTACCTTACTTGGCTTTGTGGAGTAAAATTTGTGAATAAAGATGTAAGTAGAATTCAGTAGAGAAAAATCAATAGAAGAAATAAAGCAAACTTGTCTTTTCTGGAGAGCATATAAATTATCATTTAGAAAAAAGGCTTATTTGAAATATTCAGTACTGATGGGGAAAGTAACATTCTTGGCAAGTGTATTTATGTTGCCAACAGTGTTTGAAAATGAATTATTCCAGATATTTTTTATTTTATATGGGGTTCTAGATTAAACCCAGTAAAAAGAGTTTTATGCATGTAAATAAAGAGAAATAAAATGTGAAAAATATACATTGATATAAAAAAAGATATTAATGTTTTATTACATTCATATACCATACCCATGTAAAACTATGGGAAAATATAATGACAAAAAATTAAAGCTATAAAAATAAGAAGCAAGTGGTATAATCAGGTAGTAGAATGCCAAGATTTTTTTTGTAGAGACTGGTAATGGATAATTTGCCAGTAAAAGGAGGCACAGTAAACTAAACCTTAAAAAGGGCACAGTATACTCAAATCAAGGGGTGGCGTAAGCCATACAGAATCGGGCTAGGCTTATAATTGCCCCAGGGCAGATGGCCTAGTATGAACCTATGTGCTATATAAAAAGAAAAGTGAAAGAATGTCTTTACATTGTCAAGAAGAAGAAACTACAAAACATGCGTTTTTGAAATGTAAAAGAGTTGTAGAGAAAACTATGAAAAGAAGAATGAAGATGTAAAAGTAGTGGATAGAATAAACGTGGACATGATTAAATATGGATATAAGAATAGAAGTAAAGAATAGGTTCATAGGGGATTACTAGGCTAACGGCACAAAAACCTTTACAAGCCTAGCTATGAACATGTTAAGAACCGCCAGTATCTTTGAGGTTGGTATAACAGTTAAGGTGTTTACCTTACAAACACAAGGTGCAGGGTTTGATTCATAGATGGAGTAATTAGCTAAGCTTAAAATGGTAACAAAGTACCTATGAACAGTAATACCCAGGATATGACAGTATCCCATCTTCCCTAGATATGGGATGGGATATTATCAGGGTAGTGGATCTTTGGGTGTTGGAGCCCTGAGTCATTTTACTGTCTGTCCGTAGGGGATGTGGGCAGTACCCCATGAGTGAATTTATGGTTCCCTATTCATTTATCCAAATTCTTTTTGAAACAAAAGTGAGGAACGTGGTTTGTTTTATGAAGACAGGAAGTTTATTACATAGATGAGGCAGCCTTTGAAATATGAATCTCTCTCTTCAGCAAGTTCTATTAAAGTCCGAAGTAAGGTTCAAGTCTATGCAACGTGTTGTGTTACCCTTGTATAATTTTTCTTACAAATATGTAGCATTTTCATCAGGGCTGAAATGTTAAAAGAATAGCTTAAAAGTTATTTTATGTTTTATTTGGGTTATGTGGAATGAAAGAATAAATGAAATTATGTTTAATGTTAAATGGATTTTAGCCAAAATATCAAGTAAAATCAGATGGCGTTTATGGGGGTCTAATAGGGATGAAAATTTAGCATGATTGTAAAGGAAATTATGAATATATTTAAACAGATTTGTATATTCATATATTTCTACATATGTAAGTATTTTGTAAATAAAAGTTATGTTTGTATATAAATAAGAGCCCTTACTTACTCTTTTCAATAGGTGCTGTGGAATCTTTTACATCCCACTAAGTTACCACAAACTCAATGAGATGGGACCTAGGTTTCATGTCTCCTCTAAAGGACAGTACACTCGGGAGTGCAGCACCCCCTTTTATACTGCACTGCACTGTCACCAATCGATCTAACTGGTGTGGGAAGGGAACACACAGCCTTCTCAACCCATGGCAGTGTGCCACCTGTTGCAAAACTGATGTGCTAAAATAAAAGTTAAAAATGATAACAGGATTTTTTGGTGATAGTGGTTTTACTTTCTGGGGCTCCATCAAAAAACGTTTATCCCCAGGTAGAATAGAGCAGCCTAGTAAATACCCAGTCATGCACCCAGACAATAACTATTCATAACTGGCTCACTGACAGAACCCACACTGTAAAAGTTGCAGACTCCAAATCTGACCTCAAAGCAGTGACAAGTGGAGTACCACAGGGTTCCGTCTTGGGACCGCTCCTGTTTGGTATCTACTTCTCTGAAGTACAGGCTAACACAGAAGGCCTCTGGCTAACGAAGTTCGCAGATGACTGCAAACTAGGAGCCATAGTCAAGTCCCCAAATGATGTGGACATCCTACAGAAGGGCCTCACTGAGACAGATGCCTGGTGTCAGAGCCATGGCCTCAAGCTCAATGTCAAAAAGTGCAGTGTCATCCCCTTTGGTAAAAACTCTGTACCCATGAACTGCAACATAGGCAGTAATCTACTTAACACTGAATGCATAAGAGACCTTGGGACCCAGGTGGACAGTAGTCTCTCCTTTGATAGTCACATCGCCACAGTAGTCAGGAAATCCTTCTACGCGGCACACCTCATCATAAAAGGGTTCTCATCCAGGAAAAAAGAGGTCATTGTTCCCCTCTACTCGTCACTCAGACCCATTATAGAGTACAACGCCCCTTTTGGAATGTACCTCACAAGACATCTGCAGTAGCTGTAAAGGCCACAGAAGTACCTCACAAAGAGGATTACTGGCCTCAAATAAATGCCCTACACTGGCCGCCTCAAACTCAAGCTTTACTCCGTAGCATATCGCCTACTCTGAGGTGATCTCTGCCTAACATATAAAGCTATGTCAAATCCAGAGCTGTTGGACATGCTACACCTAAAGAAATCTCAATCCCTCCTAGCTACACGCTCTAGGGACCTAAACCTTGTCACCATAATAAACAGGACAGGCTGGAGGGATAGATTCCTGTCCCAGAGACTTCCTATATTCTGGAACAAAGCTACCCATCGGTGTCAAGCAAAGTTCTTCATTAGCACTGTTCAAGAAAAATCTTGATGAGTGGATGGGAAATCGGAAGTACACCCCGGGGATCACTTCTGTGTCTCTTCTTGACAGTGGCACAGGAAAATAGCTTTCTTGGGTGGTGTAAGCCATGGAACCTTGCTGGATAGGCTTACGTAGGCCCTTGGGCCGATAGCCTAGTACCTACCTGTGAACCTATAACTCCCACTTTATTGACCACATAAAATCACTGCTTAAGCTGGGCTGAATGGTTCATGTCTGTTGACTTCCAAATTAGTGGCAACCATGGTGCTTTCTCCAACACTGTCTCAACCTCAAGCATTAAAAAGCACCTCCTAAAACTAAAACCTACCACCCTAGCTGCAGATAACCTACCCACTGAGTACCTGAAAATTGCAGCCCTACTCTATACTGATTAACAGATGCAGCCAACAGTCTGTCTTCTCTCTATAGAAGTCGTTCATCTTGCTACTGCACATGGGGAGAAACGCAACTGATCTTTCCAAATATAGAGGCATAGCTGTACTTTCCCTCATGTCAAAAATCTTAGAAAAATGCATCCATTCTCAACTTTTCAACCACATTCTTAATCTTGTCTCCTCTCGGCGTGGCTTTAGACCAAACCACAGTACCACTACTGCAATAATAGACTTCTGCAGCATTAATCACAGCTGTATTACAGGTAATATTGTATCTGCCCTCTTCTTGGACCTAGCTAAAGGTTTTGACACTCTCTCACATAGTAAACTGCTCCATCAGCTAGCCTCATTTGACCTGTCCTACTCCAGTCTCTTATGGTTCTTCAACTACCTGTTTGAGAGATGCCAAGCTGTTAATGGTAACCTAGCATCTCAACTTTTTCTTACCACTCTGTCAGTGTTACCCAACTACTCTATAGTAGGACCACTTCTGTCTAATATATTTATCAATAATTTACACACTGCCTCAAAACACGCCAACTAGTCCAGTGCATTGATGCAACCTTTATCTGCTTTATCCATAATCCCATTTTTTCTCCAGCAACTCACAAAAAATTCATTCCTCGTCAAAAAAAAAAAATTGAAATATCAGACCCAATACCAAACCCAAAGAGACAAAACTTCCCCTTTTCACTTCTAAGTCTCATACCAAACTTAAAGTTAACTTTCAAATCACCTCTGCAAGTAACACCAATATTGAGGTAGTCTCCATTACTAAGCTACTAGAGTTTATTGTAGATGACACCATGACATTCAATCAAAAACTGCATCAGAAGTTGGGTCTGCTATATAGAACCAAGCAGTGTCTGTCTGAAAGTAGCAAGATAACATAGAATCCATCGTCCTGCTACTTATACTTCTGGTCACCCTGACAGCTAAACTATAGCAATGCAATAATAAAATAGCCACATTTACTTCCAAGAGGTCTTACTGCACACGTTACTGTATTTCCGTCAGGATCCTGAATTGGCTTGGGCTACCTCACCTACTCTTAACTTCAGCTTGTGCACAAATTAGCCTTTCACTCTGAAAAATGCCTTGCCCTAAGCAGTATACTGCAAGTCCACTCCACCGATGGAGCTCTCTGATCTCCTGACAAACATCCCTTCACAAGTCACAAAGCTCACAACAAAGCAGGAAATGCAGTTTATTCCAATTGTATGCCAAACTCCTGGCACTCCATTCCATCTTCAGTAGGATTGTCTAACAAGGCACATATCTTCAAAGATGAATTAAAACTGCTCCTGCTTGTCTCCTGGCTATGCCCTTGCTATTCTCCAGGCTAAATTATTCCTAAACTACATCTATTATATACACTCTTCTTATTCTTCCGTCTTCTAGTCTTATGACGAAATGCATTTAATTGCATCTGACCTGATGTGCAACTACTTAACTGCACCACTGACTATGCTGCTGCAAAGTTTCCTTGTTTTATTTCACAATGGTCTGCTTTATTTATCCTCACTTTGTATGTAATTGCTGTAATTGTTACCCGAGCATTCTGAACATTGTATAGTATTACTACAAATAGTTCTTGTGTTGGTTTGCGTGTGTGCTGCTAAATGCTTCCAGAGTATTCTGTATGCTGTGCATCTACTACTGTTATTTGTTGTGGAGCGTTCCTCCGTAGGCGTCTGCTGAAAAAGAGCTTGTTTGCCCAGATGGACTTTCTCAGTAAACAAATGGAAGTAAATAAATATGTTTTATGAGTAGGGTAATGGGAAGCATTAGCATTCCCTGATACAATAAGGTTAATTAGGAGGATATATGAAGGATCAAAAGCAAGAATTTAAAGTTGGAGGGTTCTGTTCCAATGATTTGTATTTTGAACAGAGATCCAAGAAGGGGTGTCCACTTTCCACCTTATTTTCTTTGTATTTGGAGCCTTAGGCATAGACAATAGGGGACTTAAATTCAAGGATAAAATTGGTATGATAATCAAGAATAGTTTAATTTGCAAATTTTATTTTGTACCTGAGAAATCCAGAAAAACATTTTAGTGATGTGGAAAATTTTGAGACATTTTCAAGAATTTTCGGGATGTAGAATTAATGAAGATAAAACAATGGCTGTAACTGTGAATTATGTGCCGACACATGAATTGGTTCAGCAATACCTGTATTTATGGGGGTCACAAACTTATATATTTTGCAGTATGGATTAAAAGGGCTTCTGTTGTGGCAGGTAAGGATACATGAGAAGTGAATAAACAATAATACAAAAACTTTGAAACTGGAACCGATTGTTTATGGATAGTAAGATACAAGCAGTGAAAATGTTTGGTCTTTTTTAGTTTTATATACAGGTCAGGCATATTTTCATTGACCAGAGGAAAAGTTGTGGACAGTTATAAAAAGTTGATGGAATTTATCTGGGAGAGGAAGAGGGCAGGAGGTAAGTGGAATAAGTTGATCCTCCCAGTAGAACAAAGTGGTTTAGGATTACCTGATTTAGAGATATTTTTAGAGCTCTGTGCAGTTAAGGCTGATATACATAGTGCAGGTGAAAGGTTATAATTCAAAGTGGAAAATAATGAAGTGGGAAGGGGGATCAAAAAAATAAGAGTGTGGGATTTTTGAGGCATGTCCTCAATGAGATTAATAGCAATGCAAAAAACTATTTTCATTAAATTGCGGAACATATTCTGAGAGGAATGAGAGATATTTTATCAATAGGAATGACTGCAAGTAGAGATACAGAAAACAGGCAAGAGTGTCCTGGAATTTACTGGAGAAAATGGGCAAAGGAACCAAGGTATTGGGAGCAAATAACTAGAGAAGGAAAGGTAATTGAGTGGGATGAAGCCAAGAAAAAGTTTGGACTGCTGGTTGGAGACTGCCTTCCCTGTCAAGATTGATATCAGAGTATAGGCAAAGAGAGAGATGGAGTCCAAAATGAAAGGCTTGCTCTGGTACAGTTTAGTCAAATCTAGAACAGAAACTGCTGAGATAATTAGTATTGCATGATAGCTATAAATATCAATTGGAGAAAGTTGTAAAATATTTGGAAGAATCAGTCAGGGGAGATTGAAAGGGATTGTAAACTTTTCTAGTTTCTCTTCCCAAATGAAAGATGGGAGGACTTAAGTATTGCCTTCCAAGTATGCAACAATGTCTGGAAGGCTTAGGATGTTGCTTGAACGTGTTTGCTTGAGGTATTAAAATACATATGCAGAAAGATTTTTTTCCCCTTCAGTAGATAGCAAATGTTGGAGGTTTGATGGGGATAAAAGCGGTAATTGGAGACATGTTTTTGGGGAGTATGATGAATTGGCAGATATTAAAAATTCCGTACATACTACTCAGTCAGAAATATTGGGTGTGCAAATGTCTAAGTAAATTATTCTTTTGTAATGGGACAAAGTATCAGAACTGACTAGACATAGTAAGACCTTATAAAGTTCAGTTCTGTTGGCTGCGAAAAAAAAAACAATTACTTGAAAATGGAAATCATAATGTAAACCAACTATATTTGAAGTACTGAGTATTGTAAAACAGATAAAAGAACTGGAAGTGGGATCTTTAGAAAAGAGAATGAGTAGACTGTATATAAATAAATGGAATTTGTGGGAGCAATAAATGCAGAATAATTTTCAGGGAGAGAAGTGAGGTTTTAGAAGGCAAGAATGCAGCGGTTTATGTAAAGCTGGACTGAATGGCAGTTACAGAAAGCATATGAAATGTGTGTAAATGAAAAAATGTTAATGATTTTTCTTTTCTGTTGTACATTTGCTTGTGTCTTAAACGATAATTTAATAAAGGGGTTAAAAAAGCAAAGGCACTTATTTCTGTAGAAAATTGGTATTCGTAATTTGAGAGAGGTTTACATAAGAGGCAACTGTGTTTTAAAAGTAAGGCCACGTTGCCTCCAGATACCTTATTGGGCTCAATAAAGCCTGCTTTATAAGGGGATTCTCACTTGCACTTCCTTCAAAAAGGTAGGTGCTTCGAGAGCTATCTATTGGTGTTTGTCGTAAGCTGCATGTCTCCCCCATTTGCTCCATCTTGTAAAGTTAAGAGTTAAATTTTTGGTGATTAGACAAGAAAGTTTGCTGCAAACAATAAGTAAATGTGGGAAGGTTATAGCTTTGAAATAATTGTTTACAAAAGGAAACTAGATGAAACAGTGAAGGTGGAGAAAATATTTGACAGTGACAACTGAGACAAAGGCTGAGCACCACTGTTGTATTCTATTGATGAACAATATTCTATTTTTAATGTCAATTTGGGAAGAAGTGAAAATGTTCTTCGTGTTTCACTGTTGCAGCCATTACATTTGGGTTATCTGCTTGCAGGTAGCCCTCAGCCAGCCTGATTATCAAAGTCTTGGGTCCTGCGTCGGTTGCGGTCTCTTCTTCCATGACGTCAGGTAGTCAGGGGTATAAAGCATGCAGCCGACGCCATTACATCAGTCTTTCTTGCCGTGCGGTGCCTGTAGCAGAAGCAGTTAGCAAGTGCCGGTCAGCCGACTCCTGAAATTTTCGTTTTCGAGTTTCAGAACCAAAGTCTTCAAACAAGCTAAGTACCCCATTGAGGATCCTTTTTCTTGCTCTAAACCGATGTCAGTAAAAGTTAACAATTGTATTAACTGTGGAAAGCAAATACCTCATAAAGATTTTCATTCGTACTGCATTCCTTGCTTAGGCCCAGACCACGACGTCCGTTGCTGTCGGTTTTGTGCCTTATTCAATCCTCTAACTATTCATCATAGGTTCATTTTTGCATTAAACTATTTCGGTACTCTGTTTAATTATCCAGAAATGGCTTCAATAAGCCATCCAACTACCGACATTCCAAAAAAATGTAAAGGTAAAAAGACAGACAGACCGCATAGGTCCAAAGCTGCTGACGATGCTTCCGTTAAGCTAGTCGCCAGTTCGCCGGTACTCAGTGAGGTGCTTTCGCAGCCCCTGATACCTGCTACTTCAGATTTGCAGGTCTCTACTGAGACCCTTTCGGAGTCCAGTATGCCGCGAGATGCTTTTTCGGCTGTGGAACCTGTGGATGTCTCTACTTTTGGACGGGTCCGGAGCCGCTGTGCAGGCACTGGCTTCTGTGGGTGTATTCAGGCCTACCGACTTGCATATCAAACCGACGCCATCTTCTTCTTCAAGGTCTAAAACTCGATCCACGCCTATAAAACTGACATCCAAACTGCATGGTCAGGCCTATATGCCTAAGAAACAAATGATAATAATGGCTGAAGACCTTGTAACTCTAATTAGGGGAAGCCAGCCTTCTCCTTCTAAGAGACCTAGAACTGATACTCCTCCAGATTCTACTGATCAGGATTCTGAAATTTCTGTTTCTTCTGATGACCAGGATTTGCCCTATCTATGAGGATTCTGGTGCAGAGGACTCCATTCCCTCTGCTTCCCCTCCAGAAGATTTCTCTTTCCACTGGGAAAGCCAGGATTACTCTGACCCCAAAAAGAGGCTTAGGGAATTCTTACTCCTACCTCAACACAGGCATTTATTTATCCCTCCTGTACTGGACATTGTAGATGATGCCTTCCTTGAATCTAGCCTGGCCCCAGACACTTCACCTCCGGCTCCCAGGAAACCTGACTGGTATTAAAGTACCTGACTCTCACAAGTTCATCTTTAAGAATCCTACTGCGGACCCAAAGACCATTTCACAGGGACCCAGAGGCATTAAGGCTACTATTGCCAAAAACCCTACCCCCTCTGATAGAGATTCCAGGGCCCTGGACAGATGGGGGTAAGAATGTATACACTTCTGCTACTTTGGCCATTAGGGCCTTAAACTGCCAGTTTCATATGTTAAAGTATCAGCAGCATATTACTGGATTACTTAAACAGAAAATGATGTTGATTCCTGACTGTGCTGAAAATAAAGAATTACAGGATTTTAATGCATTCTGCTGAACAAGTTGGTAAACATACCTTGCAATGTGGTTTTTGACTCCTTAGAGGCATCTTGCAGGGCTGCTGTCACTGGGTCTGTTAGAAGGCATCCTTGGCTTAAGGAAAAAACTTTGCCAGATCACGTTAAAGCTAAATTACTGGATGTTCCCTTAAACCAAGACCACCTGTTTGGCAACAAAGTAGAAGTAGTACTTAAAAAGATGGAGGAAAAAGCTAAATCTATGTAAACTGTTAAGGATTTCCTGCAAGTACAGCCTCCCAGATTTAGTAGGCATTGGCCTTCTAAGAATTGGTCCTTTCCTTCTCTTCCAGGCCTTCAGTCCAAACCCAGGAACAGCACACCACCTAGGCTAAAGTCTCAAGGTACTCACAGGCCTAAGTAGTGGAGGGCTCCCACTTCCATACCTGGAAGTAGCAAAACACCCCCCATGGTAAATTGTCACAATGACTTAACCTTAAACCTTTCAAGCCCTGCTCAACTGACTGCTCCTTTAGGGGAAAAGATTGCCCCGCATACAAAAAACTGGGAGCTCCTTACCAAAGACAAATGGGTTTTAAATATAGTTTATAAAACACACGAATCACTAAAAACGCTAAGATTTAATAAGAAGCTTTCGGGCTCTCCACCCTTCGTCAGCATAAAAAAAACAGTGAATTTTTCAGGTTTTAAATAGAGGTTCAATTAAAATCACATGATTCAGCCAGCCTCCCAATTCCTGTTCATTTTTTTAACAATTAAAATTAGTAATAACTAATCTCAACTTGCATTGTATATAAATACTATAAAATGTCAAGGCATGAGAAAATACAAAACCATATACATGAATAATAGACCTATACATAAAACATAGAACAGATATAAAATTTCCATCAAATATTATCTCTCTGTCTTTTTACCAATATTGGCTTTAAACTAACAGTACTATTTAGACCTGGTGGTAGTAAAACACCCCCCATGGTAAATTGTCACAATGACTTAACCTTAAACCTTTCAAGCCCTGCTCAACTGACTGCTCCTTTAGGGGAAAAGATCGCTGCGCATACAAAAAAATGGGAGCTCCTTACCCAAGACAAATGGGTTTTAAATCTAGTTTCCCAAGAATACAGATTCAACTTCCACACCTTACCAACCCCAAATGGTTGGCCAGACCTACTCCCAAATCAGTGAGCAGAGGCTCAACAGCAGGTTCTCTCTCTTTTAAGTATCAGGGCTATTCAACCTGTCCCAGCAGAGGAATTGGGGACAAGGCTTTTACTCTAGACTTTTCCTGGTACCCAGAAAAGACAGCTCCCGGCGTCCTATCCTGGACCTGTCTATCCTAAACACCTTTTTGGTAATCCCAAAATTCAAAATGCTAACTCTTCATCAGCTGCTTCCCATTATAGGCAAAAATGCCTGGTTGGCAACATTGGACTTATTGGGGTGTACAGGTAAGCTTCCTTTAAGTGAATCTTCCAGAAAATACCTATGCTTCAGAGCAGGCTGCATGCACTATCAGTTCTCTGCACTGCCCTTTGGCTTATATACTGCGCCCAGGATATTCACAAAGTGCCTAGCTCTAGTCATTGCATTCTGCAGGCAAAGAAATATTCAAATGTATCCATACCTGAATGATTGTCTAATTCAGGCAGAAAGCCAGGACATACTATTAAATCATCTGGCATTTGTAAAGAAACTGCTAACCTCTCTGGGGTACACCATAAACTAAAAGAAATCTCACCCAGTACCCTGCCAACAAATTGTATTCCTGGGAGCAAGCTTGAACACAGCTTCCCAGATGGCCTACCTCACGCCAGAGAAACAAGTTTATTTGACAGCCTACTTCAAACTACTGGCCCCAAAGACCCAGCTATCTGCAAGGAAAATACTGCAAGCCCTGGAGTTTGTGGTCTCTTGCATCCTACTAATTGCATATGCAAGACTGCATATGAGGAAACTACAATGGTATCTAAAAAGCCTATGATGTCAACATTCTCAGGACCTGGAATCTATGATTCCTATCATTCCTTGTATAAAGACAGAGTTCCTTTGGTGGGCAGAGGCCTGCTACCACAACAAGGTACTGCCATTCACTCTACCCCTTGCCGCACAAACCCTAACAGACGCATCAGACTATGCATGGGGGCTCACTTGGCAGGGCAGTGCATTCAGGGCAAATGGAACCAGAGTCAAATGCACCTGCATGTCAATCCAAAAGAAATGTTAGCTGTACAGAATTCTCTGACAGCCTTCAAAGACCACATTCTTCCAGGACAGTTATTGGTAAAGACAGACAACACCACTTTTATGTGGTACATAAACAAGCAGTGGGAAACCCATTCATACCCTCTCTGCAGACTAGCCATGGCTCTGTGGAACACAGCCTTGAGCTACTAAGTGCACCTACAAGCTCAATTCCTGCCAGGCAAGCTAAATTCACTGGCAGACGACCTAAGCAGAAATCTCATGGACCCACACGAGTGTAAACTGGAACCAAAGATATTCAACATTTTGAGAAACAAATGGGGGAGCCCAGAGATAGACCTATTTGCCTCCCTTCAGAACTACCAGTTGGACAAATCCTGCACAACGACTCCCCACAGACAAGCTTGGAAAGTGGATGCCCTGTCCTTCACCTGCGAAAGCCTCTGTTTTTGCCTTTCCCCCTCTGCCTCTCCACTCAAAAGTTCTACTAAAGATCAAACAAGACAAACCAAGGACAATACTGATTGCACCAGACTGGCCATGCCAACACTGGTACCCCCCTTGCACAGTATGTCACTGCTGGAACCTTGGCACCTGCCTCAGACCCCCTCCCTGCTGTCCCAGCATGAGGGCCAGATTCTGCACCCCTAGCTTCATACCCTGAACCTTGCAGCCTGGCTAATTACCTGAGCCCTCCAATACCATCCCTCAGTAAGCAAGTGCTGTATGTCATTCTGGAGGCAAGGAGGCCTAGTACTAGAAAATCCTATGCTGAAAAGTGGAAAAGAGGCTGTTCCTGGAGCCAAACCCGGGGGATGGGCACGAAAGTGCCCACCTTAATGCATATTCTTCAATACTTAACAGAGATGCTTCACAAGGGCCTTTCCTTATCTTCTATTAAAATTTATGCCTCAGCCATTTCAGCACATTATAATACTGAGCCACCCCTCTTCTCTCACCCCCTGCTGAAGCAGTTCCTCAGAGGGGCCAAACATTTAAGACCACCCAGGAGAGCCCCTACTCCATCCTGGGATCTTAACTTTGTATTGGAAAAGCTCACTCTTCCTCCTTTTGAGCCAGCTGCAACTGCAGAGTTGAAATTCCTTTCTTGGAAAACAGCCTTCCTTCTAGCCATCACTTCAGTAAGAAGACTGTCTGAATTACAGGCTCTCGTGGCAGTGGAGCTGGAGCCCTTCATCATCTTCCATGCAGACAGTGTGTCCCTCAGTAACAATCCTTCCTTTATGCCCAAGGTGGTATCCAGTGTGGCCCTTAATCAGTCCATTCATTTGCCAACCTTCTTTTCTAATCCACAGAACAAAGGAGAACGTATACTGCACAGACAACTTAGATTTCATTTGGACAGGACTAAGCCTGTCAGGAAAACGGAAGAGCTGCTAGTTGCCTTTGCTGCAGGGGCAGAGGGGGGGAGGCCATTTTAAAGCTAACCATTTCTAAGTGGAAAGGCCATTGCATTCATTTCTGCTATAAACACCATGGAAAACCTACCCCACAAGGGATAAGATCACATTCCACCAGGGCTGCATCTACTTCAACAGCCTTCCTCATAGGTGTTCCTACTAGGGACATCCTAGAAGCTGCTACCTGGAGTTCTGTTCATACCTTCACCAAGCATTAACACTTGCCTATTTTTTCTAAATCCAAAGCTGTTTTGCCACTGCAGTCTTGCAGGGCCTAATAGCTGGTCCTAATGCACTCTAATTGCCTCCTCCCTTCCTTGAATGACAAAGAATAGGCTGAGAACGCTGAATCCACTGACTGCTGGGACGCCGATAATACACCCACGAAACACAAACCACTGGTAGTTGAGCTGTACAAATGAATGTATAATTTCACACCAACCACCCAGCTGAGTTAAAAATTTCTGTTTAATAATACAAGTTAAGTGCTTTCACCCGCACAAATGCGGGCTTCATCAGAACATCTAAACACTATAACTGTTGCAGTTTAAATACTGCCTTTGGCGCCAATTCACAATGTGTTTAAAGTGACAAGTGCATCATACAGTTTCATACGCAAAATAGATCATTCTAATATTACTTACTGCATATGTCCAAATCTAATCAAGTATCCTCACTACTCCTCCAAAAATGTTACAAAATATGGACATCCTAGAAGCTGCTACCTGGAGTTCTGTTCATACCTTCACCACCAAGCATTACCACTTGCCTATTTTTTCTAAATCCAGAGCTGTTTTGCCATTGCAGTCTTGCAGGGCCTAATAGCTGGTCCTAATGCACTCTAATTGCCTCCTCCCTTCCTTAGCTTTGGGAATCTACCCAAATGTAATGACTGCAACAGTGAATCACGAAGAACATAGTATAGTTGTGTATACTTAACATAAATGTAGATGTTTGAATGTATTCACTGTTGCAGTCCTGGTTGCCCTCCCTCCAGCCCCCTGACTTCTTTTGGCTATACCTCACTTCTTGTTTACTGTATTTAAGCTTTCTGGTGTATTTGCTTTTTGTTCGAGGTGTAACCTTGTATATAATTGCTTCCCATTATGGGGGCACCTGACATCTGGGGCAAGAAAAACTGATGTAATGGCATCAGCTGCATACTTTATACCTCTGACTACCTGATGTCATGGAAGAGACAGCAACCGACGCAGGACCCAAGACTTTGATAATCAGGCTGGCTGAGGGCTACCTGCAAGCAGATAACCCAAATGTAATGACTGCAACAGTGAATACACTCGAACATCTACATTTATGGTAAGTGTATGCAACTGTTCTTTTGCCTGATTGCATGCGTTGTATTTGTTGGAAATATACATAAAGCGACTGTTAAGTGTTTGAAGTTGATGACATTGAGTTTTTGTTTGCGTAACAGCTTGCCATGGTGACAGGTAACCAGCAGTCAGCTGAAGTGCAAAACAGATGGAGTAGTTTAGGTGGTCATGTTGAAAATGAGCCTGATTTGGAGTACTGGAAGGAAATGTGGGAGTGGCTTTATTAGATTTTGTGAAAAGCAGATAGCAAGATGGACAGGTAATACAGAATCATTGCTAGGAACTGAAGTTGCTGATGTTGCCATTGTCCATATCGGAGAGGTTATTTCGTAATCTCAGGGTTTGGTACAGTTTGTGACTAGATAAGAGAAGGGGAGCATGTACTCTGGCACTTCATCTAGGAAGGAGGCCTGTGGTAGCAGGGTGGATGGTGCATGTGGCTCATGAATCTTTGGATGCAACTTTTAAACATACAGTTTTTAGATGCTGTGTTTAAAGTTTTTAGGATGGTAAAAGTATCATGGTTGTGTTAAGGAAGTAGCCACGGCAGTCATTCCTAGAGGTAATTTAACATTTATTGACTGGGAAAGTCCGACTAGGGCAGAGCCTGTTTTCAGAGAAGGCCCAGGAAGGAACGCTCCAGATGCATGTCTTTGAAATGTGGGGAGAAACTGGATTACCTGGAGGAAACCCACACAAACACATGGAGGACATGCAGACTCTCTGCAGAAGCTAACTGCTTCACCACTGTGCTACGGCATAACGGAGGCTGTGGAATTTGTAACTGAGCTACTGCCAGCTCGTTAGCTGTGGAAGAGGATTTGAAGGAGCAACAAGAGTTCGACTGAAAAGGAAGATTGTTTTTATATATTGTAGCAGGACACTGTCGACTTTTATGGGGAGAAATATGTTTAACGTGGGGCTTTGATGAGTATTCTGGGGTGATGGTTAATTTCTGGTGGATTTAACCTAGAGATGTTTATGTAAGTAAGAAATGGGCTGTCCACCCAGTTACTAAAACTGTAACTACATTATTTTAAAAGGAGCATTTCCATTTGTTCACTCCTTTTATGAAACATTAAATATCTTAATATTCTGAAATACATATACAAGTACTGAATGGGTGAACAGCATAGTGGGAGACCAGCATAATTGATAGAACTGTATAAGAAAGGAATGCAAAATATTTTTTTTTTAATTTAAATTTGGAGTGGTGACTGCAGACATAAAGATTATTCATGTTGCAGAATATTGGGTATTATTTGATTTGTATTTGCTAGCACATTAAATTAAATTAAAAAAATCTAGCTCCTTCATTAAAGAAAATTTAAGTTATAGCACTCTATTACCTGTAATTGGATAAAACCTGAGTTTGCAGACACAATTTTATACATGTTAGCCATTTTCACTGCATTAGTAGCCTTTAGGCTGTATTGGTTGTGTCTTGCCTATGACATAGCACCCGGGCAGCTTCTAAAAGTACTGACTGCTTCCCATACCTTCACTCTGACTGCTGATTGGACAGCACTGTGGAGGAAAATTAGCAGTCCGAGTGAAGAATCTTCAGCACTTTCTTGCTAACTCGTGAAGAAGCAGCTTGGAGGCTTCACAGGAGTAGTAGCTGGTGTTCTGCTTCCAGTCAGGAAGTTAAGTCCTCAGTGGGGAACTTTTCCGTGGAAAATATTGCCATTTAAAAACATTGCTTTTTATTTTATTGGGCCTTTTAGCTATATTGCCACTAAGAAACCCAGTATCTTTCTAATATCAGAAGTGTCTCCAGGAACCGCTGTTTTTAGCTTTGGCTATTTTGGGAGCTATTTTGAGATAATGCACTGCTTGTGTGAACTTTATGAATTTTCTGTGAAAATGTTTAGTGCTTGGAGTGTTTATTTGGGCAAGAACTACTACTGGGTATGTGGGTACTTGTGTTCACTGTATGACCACTTACCTGCCATTTTTTTTCTGTCAGACTGCACTTTAAGAAGGTGTTTCAGACAGGAATTTAGAGTGCTTTGTATACATGACTGTATACAGGACTGTGAGTGTAACTGTTGCTTGTGAACACTGTTTGACCGCTTACCTTCTGACTCATTCCATCGAAGCTTACAGCATCTGAAGCATAATCCTTGACAACAGCATGGATACTTGGACCAGTGTCCCACTGTTCCAGTTTGTTCTTTCTTACTGTGTGGGTTCAGTCAATTCTCAGCTACTGGTGAGTGACTCTGCAGTGGTCAGTAATCATTCATCAGACTTAATTTTAATTTGAGGCTTTCTCTGGTGCAGTCCTTTAAACCACCACAAACCATGGGTCAGACATATCCTCTTTGGATGTTCCATTGTCTGATCTGGACATGGGAAAAGCATCTTTGTTGGGTCAGGGAGACACTCCAGGGGATGCTGCTTAGTATAGCCCGAGTAAGTGATCTCTTGATGGGGCAGAATTACCTTCTCCAATGTGGTCATAGTGAATCATATCTGTAAAGAAAAAAAACGAAAGGTTTAACTTTGTTCATCTGAAGTCATGGTGTCTGTTAGAAAACATGATTTTCTTATCTTACTTAGGAATTTGTTATAAGCAGTTAATCCTGGTGCTCAAAAATCTTTACCTGAAAAAAGATGTCAGTAAAACATTCCTGAGGAGGACATTTCAAAGGATTCTGGCATTGATAAGGACAGGATGACTTCTGTAGATTCCCAACCCCAGTTCTCGGATTCATTGGAAGTTTGGTCTCCTTTGGAGGAATTTTCC
Source organism: Protopterus annectens (assembly GCF_019279795.1). Classification (NCBI taxonomy): domain Eukaryota; kingdom Metazoa; phylum Chordata; order Ceratodontiformes; family Protopteridae; genus Protopterus; species Protopterus annectens. The sequence continues at coordinate 1,668,182,239 of NC_056732.1, forward strand.
CTTTCTTAGACTGTAGCCAGGGTGAATGGAGGTGTCTTTATGTTAACAAATGTATGATCCCCCTGACCTGAGGAGGTGGTATATGTTACAAGTAGATAATGCCTCATTCTATACCTGCACCTCCATTAGTGCCAGCCTTGGATGATGTATTTATTACTGTCTGTAATAGTCCTGATTCTCAATCTTCAATCTAGAAGGCAGCTAGTCTTTATAAAATTTCTCAGACTAACAGCCATTTGTTTTCCCACCTCCAGTCTGACCATGTTCACATCTTTGCCAATTGTGAATGGGCTTTTGGTGACCTCCAGTCTTTCCCCTTTGGACAGGGAAGGAAAGGTATTGGATAGATTTGTTAAGAATATTTTCTTCCACTTAACTGTTAGACTCATAGGGGAGTTTGTTCTATTTTTGTTCAGATAGTTTGAGAAAATTATCAGCTGCACCCCCAAAGGTAGTGCCTGTCTAAATTCCACAGTTTGATATTTCCCAAGTATCAAAGCTTTCCTTAAGGAGTGTGTATGAGTACTGGGTTCTAGGGTCACTACCACTGCTGTAGTATTGAAGAGGTATGCCTGGGTTTTTTAATGTAAAGTCTTCTGATAAGATAGTCTGAGATTTTAAATTCATCATTAGAGAAGAGGGTTTTGGTTGGCACATCTGCTACTCAGGCCCTCAACCAGTTTGAGAGAGGGAAATTTAATATGGAATACATTCATTACAATGAAAGCTCTGAACATCGACCACACAAGGTCGAAACATGCAACAACAAAGCTATGGTACTAACAGCTTTTTAGTAGCACTTAATAGCCGGTACAGCAGGGACCGTTTCCCCCTTTCCCCATGGTGGTGCATTCTTGAAGTTGGTAAGTAGTTGGGGTGACCGGGGGCTTGCCTTCCCTGCATTTATTGGTTTCGCTGTTGTGTGTTTCGACCTTGTGTGGTCCATGCTCTGGGTATTCAATATAAAGAAAGTATTTCAAATAAGGGGAGTTTCCTGAATTTTGCAACTCCCTCCCCATACAAATTTCCTGGATCCTATTTCCATGTAAGAAACCGAACAAGTACTCCCTGCATTCATGATCGAAATGGGGACCCAAAAAGAGATGACAAAAGGGGAGCAGCAGGAAATGAGGAGCTTTCCCCAAAAATGGGACAGTCTGCTACTTCAGAATGACTATACCAGCATTCTTTCCTCAACGCCCCCTCTACTGCCTCTCTCTGAGAATCTGTCCCAGAAACTTGCTCTGTACATTCCCCTTTGACAACAGATTTTCAGACTCTTGGGTGTTAAAATGGTTCAGAAAGGATATAGTTTGCATTCCTTTTAGGAAGTTTCTCCCCACCCTTTGACCAAGACCAAATGTTTTCCTCTGGTCCTTCAGCACTTTACCCTTGGGTGTCTTAGGTCTGGTGCCATTGAATCAAAGGGCATCGGCTTTTATACAGAACATGTCTGGTACCAAAGTCAGTCTTCCTGGAGACAGTTTGAGAGCTTTCCTTTCTAAATTTGCATGTGAAAATTCTGAAGTTCTAGATATTGACTCTTCAGAATCTGTTGCGTCTCATTCCCCAAGGAAGCCTTATGGTAATATTAAATCTAAACAATGCATATCCTCACATTCCCGTAGCCAATGGCTTAAGGAAATTTCCAAGGTCTTCTGTGTCTGGATCATATTATCAGATGTTCTGTTCTCATGTTGCATTATTCCAAACCCTTGGGTTTTCCTGTCTTGCTACCTGAACGTCTGGCCAGTATGCAAAAGCTTTTAGTCACTGCAGGGTATGTGAGATGTCTGATGTTGGCTAAGGGAGCGTAGGACATAAGTGACATCTGCACGTACTAAGCCTCAGAACTTCTGCTGCCAGTCAAATGTTAGCTGTTCTTGCCATTCCGTTGTCGGATTGTCTTTTCTATTGGGGACGTTTTTGTTCTTTTGTGTCACTGCATGTCTGTGTGGGTTCATGTCATCCAGGAAGGGAAAGTGTAGTTGCGGTCATCAGATCCCCCATAAGGATGCCCACGAGTTTTGTCTTTTTTGTTTAGGGGGTACGCACAGCCACAATTCCGGTTTGATCTGTCAGTCCAGGGCACTTGGTTAGATTCCATCAGTCAGGAACATATCAATATCGGAGAGATGAGAGCAGTTCTTCTGGCCCTAAAGGCCTTCCAGCATACCCTGAAGCTGCGTCCCCTAAAGTTAACAGACAACACTACATTTCTGTGGTATGTAAACAAGCAGGAGGGGGGGACAAAATCCCATTTGCTTTGCAGACTAGCTCTCCAAGTCTGGGAGCTTGCCACATGGCATGGGGGTCACTCTGCAGGCAGTGTATATCCCGTCAGATCAGTACACCCAGGCAGACACCTTGAGCAGGTCCATATCACAGTCCAACGTATGGATGCTCACAGGGGTGTGTTCTTGGACATAGTCCACAAATGGGAGTACACCATAGATCTGTTTGCCTCCCCTCTGAGCAGACAACTTCCATCCTTTTACACCAGGCCACCCAGTCCCCTTGCAAGGGCAACGGAAGCCTTCTCAATCTTTCAGAAGGGGATGTTTCTATATGTATCCCCTTTCCCACTTCAGAAATTCCTACTAAAAATCTTGTTGGTGACTCCCTTTTGGCTAAGACAGCACTGATTCCCCCTCCTTCTGCATTTAGCCAGGGGCAGTCACCACAAGTCATCTCAGAGTGGACCTTCTCACACAGGACAAGGGATCCTTAAATCACCCACATCTGCAGTCTCTGAACCTTACCCTGTGGGTGATAGAATTCTGATCTCTTGCAGGCACTTTTATGATGAGGATGTGCTCACACTACTGCAGGTGGCCAGGAAACCTAACACTAGGAGATCTTGTTTGTGTAAGTGGAAGAGATTCTCCATATGGTGTCTACAAAGACAGCTGGACCCTTTTCAGGGTGATGTTCCCTTGGTACTGTCATACCTGTGTGAACTCTTGTAGATAAGGTTGTTGTGCTCCTCCTGTTAAAGTTCACCTTGCTGCTATTTTAGCTCGTCTGTCTCTGGACCCCCCTTTGGTATCTCGCTTGACTGCAAAGTTATTCTTAAAGGTAGTGCTACATCTCAGGCCCCCAAGGAAACTTGTCCCACCTCCATGGGACCTGAACTATGTTTTAGAGAAGCTCATGGTGGCCCTCTGAACGTGCCTCTAAGGCTTCTTTAAAACAATGCACTTGGAAAATGCTACTCCTGGTAGCATTGACATCAGTCAAAAAATGTGTCAGAGCTAGAGGCCCTCATGGCTATTTACCCTTTCCTCACCTTCCACAAGGACAGAGTAACTCTTAGGACCAACCCCTCCTTCATACCCAGAGTGGTCAATGAGCTCTCCTTAAACCAAGCAATTCACCTCCCCACTTTTTCCTCGCCCTCAGAATGACCGTGAGAGAGTCTCACATTCCCTTGATGTGCACGGACAGATTCACATCGAAATACTGAAACATCGAATTTCAGCATCTCAAAACTATGAAACCGAATCCACAAAACCTGAGCCCCAAACTGTGAAATTCAAAACACCGAATAAACCGCATACACTACACCATACATACACCAAAACACCCACATCACAGCATAAACAAAAACTACACACATACACAACTCATACACACATAAGCAGGGGGGCAAGCGCCCTGGCAGCCCCCAAACCCCCCCTACTTTATATATATATATATATATATATATATATATATATATATATATATATATATATATATATATATATATATATATATATATATACTAACTCCGAGATTGCACAAACAGGAAACAAAAGTAAACTCACACACACACACACACACACACACACACACACACACACACACACACACACACACACACACACACACACACACACACACACACACCAAACATATCAGCACACTCAAACACACACTAACCCCCACTCAAATCCCTTACAAAACACTCACTCGCCTGACAAAACACCTAGATCCACACACAGCACCGTGCACCATAAACACACAATCCCAGACATCATGTAGCGTAAGGCCATAACCGCAAATTTGAGATATTCAAATTTGCGATTATGAACTTTCGCGATTTTAAACATTCAGATGTAATGTGATCCTATCTCGCCTACATTCTCTACAGATGGGTTTGGAGCCGATCCCCGGCTCCGACTCGGCACGCTATACAATAGAACGAAGTCTCTTATTGGCTGAGTTACCTCATATCCCAGGATGCATCACTACTGCTTCCCCAGATCTCGTTTGCCGCTTCTACAGCATAGACGTGGTCTCGGACTTGGCTGAGCTAAGTACCTCTTGTGACAAAATTTTTCTGTCAAAATTTCTACAAAAACTGACCCAAAAGCTGTTTTAACAGCTACTTGTTGTGTATGATTGTGTGTTAGGCGATTTTCTGTGGTAAAATTGTATTTTTTGGGCAAGTGTTTTTCGTTGAGTCAGAGGGGCCTTGCCCTATCTCGTGCTCTTTCTGTTAGACTTGCTAGTTATATAGTTTGTGGTGAAATTTGGAAGTTACTGTGTCTTTACGATGTCGAAGGAACATAGACCATCGGGTTTCAAAAAATGTACTAAGTGCAACTATAAAATGTCCATTACGGACGATCATTCCTTGTGTGTTTACTGTTTGGGCCCGAAGCACCTTCAGGAATCATGTAGCGTTTGCCACGCTTTTTCCTCTCGCGTGCTTCAAGAGAGGAAAAATAAATTGATTTTGAAAGGGCTTATTACCCCTTCCTTTGAGGAGGCCCTATCTTCTTCTTCTTCCCCTTCGAGGAAGAAAAAATCTTCGGCTCCGACCAGCCCGTCGGACCCGGCAGCAAAAAAGTCAAGGCAGGCTTCTCAGTCAGCTCCACGGACTTCGGAGCCGAGGGCGGAACGGTCTGCCTCGATGTCTCCAGCCTCGACTCCTCTGGCTTCGGAGCCGAGAGATCGGGCGTCGAGAGGCGAGTCATTTCCATCTGCTCCACTGCCTTTGGAGCCGATGAAGGTTGCCCGCTCAGACTCTTTCCCTTCGGCGCCAAAGTCCCTATCGGCTCCAAGGGAAATTGCAGGCCGATACTTCTCGAAACCATTCGGAGCCAGTCCCCCAGTCTTTCGGAGCCAGCGGAGAAGTCGACTCGGACCTGGTCGGTCTCTTCTTGGTCGTCGAGGATGTCTGATTCGGATGTAGACTGGGTGCTTCAAAGGCTTTTCCAGTCTCTGGTCTTTCAAAAGTTGGTCTCGGCTCCAGCCCAGTTGGCTGCGGAGCCGGTTTCCCATCCTGCTATCTCGGTTCCTCCTCCAACAGCCTCGGCGCCGTTGGAGTCGGTGTTGGTGGAGGTTGTCGGGTCGGTTCTGACCCTAACTCCAACCCCGCCTTTCGGGTCGGGGTTCAGTACGCAGACCTCCTCTGTCGGCCCTGGGGGGGGGGGGGCTTCGGGTCCGATCCTTTCGGTTCCGAGCCTCCCTCTCGGTGCGTCAGCTACGGGAGTTCCGACTGCTGTTGTGGCCTTGGAGGTTGGACCATCCCAGGACTCTGGGGGTCCCGCCTTCAAGGCCATGAGGAGTGCCTTGGACAAATCCTCTCTGGCCACTTCTACCGTCTCACCACCACCTTCCTTTGGCACGGAGACTGGCTCCTTTGCAATCCCCCTGTCTCACAGCAGTGGAGCCCTGGGGCCTGAGGTTACCCCCATCGGGGGTTCCCTTCTTCCAGGAGGTCCCTCCGAAACGTCTTAGGAGGAACCTCCCAGGAAAAGACAGTGCAAGAGGAAGCACGTCGACTCCCCTGATGAGTCTCTCACCTCGGATACCGACCTCGATGATGCGGAAGGGTCCCCCAAGTCGTCCTCGGATGATGTTTCCTTTGCAGACATCTTGGAAATCCTTAAGCAACGAGGAGACTGGCAGTCCAAACCCCCTTCTGCTGAGGAGTCTGTGTTCCTCAAGGCCTTCGGGGCTCAGCCCTCCGCCTCCTGGGTGTCTCCGCCCTTTGATGAGCTTATGGATTTGATCTCTCGAAGGGCGTGGGAACACCCGGACTCTGTTGAACCGGTGCCAGCTCGCCCCAATAAATTCCTTTCGGCACCCCCGGATAAGGACTTACTTACCAAAGGTGTGGATGTAGATGCCTTGGTGGTGGCTTCTGCCACCCAGCAAGATGTGGCAGAGGCTTCAACGTCCGTCCATCCTCCTAATAAGGAGTCTAGGAGCATGGATCGGTACGGAAAGCGCACCCTCACTTCAGCAACCTTTACATTATGGTCCCTGAATTACTTGACGCATTTCACGAGACTGCAGAGGAATCTGGTCAAGGAGCTGTCGGATACCCTCTCCGGTAACTTACCTGAGCAGTTAGCCCACACTGTTAACTCCCAGTTGGCTACCCTGTCCTCGTTATCCAACTCGTCCATGAGGCTCATTTTGTATGCAGCCGAGGGGGCGAGCAGAGAGGCGGGCACAGGTGTTGCTCTACGGAGACAAGCCTGGCTACGCCTGTGTCACTTTGCGGAGGCTTTTAAGTCTTCCTTTGCCGACGCCCCCTTCGATGGGTCCTCTCTGTTCGGACCTAAGGTAAAGGACACTTTGACTCGCTGCGAGCAGGAGGGTAAGACTTTAACTGCCGTAGGGGCCCGGTTTTCCACTCCCTTCAGACCTTATCCCAAGGCTTGAAGAGGAGGGAAAATGTGGTTCCGTAAGTCTCAAAAGCCTTACTCGTCGGAGCAGAGCGATTCCCCTTCTAGAGGCAGAGGAAGGGGAAATTTTTCAGGGAGATGCCGTCCCAGAGGCAGCGGAGGCCCCCGCAACACTGGAGACCGCGAGTTCTTTCGTGGCTCCTCCTCCTTCCAGCATCCCTGAAGGAGTGCCCGACTGTGCAGCTCCGGAGCCAGTCGGGGGTCGTTTTACGAGGCACCTAAAGGCCTAGGAAAGTATCACTAAGGACCAATGGGTGCTCCGAATCATCACCGGAGGTTACACCATTCCCTTCTTTCAACCCCCCCCCCCCACCATCCCAAAGTATCCCGGAACCTCCACCCAGTCAACGGGATTTCGCAGCCAGTGAAATTTCGAAGCTGCTTCAAAAAGGAGTCATCCAACCTGTCCCTGCAGATCAGGCCGGATCAGGGACTTACTCAAGATTCTTTTTGGTACCAAAAAAGACCGGGGACTTGAGGCCCATTTTGGATCTCAGCAGGTTAAACTGATCAGTGAAAAAGTCCAAATTCCGGATGGTCACCTTGCAAACCATTCTCCCGCTTGTAGAGAAGGGTGTTTGGATGTGCTCCATAGATCTCAAAGACGCCTATTATCACATTCTTATAGATCAGGTTTCCAGGAGACACTTGCTCTTCAGCCTAGGAGACAGTCATTTCCAGTTCCATGCACTGCCCTTTGGTCTCACCACAGCCACCAGGGTGTTCACCAAATGTTTGGCAGTGGTGACTGCTCACCTGAGAAGTCTAGGATTCCAGGTGTTTCCATACCTAGACGACTGGCTGCTAACTGCCACCTCAAGGCATCTACTCGTAAAAACTCTAGCAGCCACCATCTCCCTAGGCAACTCCTTAGGAATCACCTTCAGTTGGACAAAATCCGTATTGCTGCCATCACAGCGTATTCTGTTTATTGGTGCAGAAATAGACTCGAGGCAGATGAGAGTCTATCTTCCTGCGGAAAGGATAGCAACATTGCAGTCTCAGGTTCGGGCATTACTCCTCAGACGTCGCGCTCCAGCGAGAATGGTCCTGCAGCTGTTAGGTTCCATGTCAGCCACCATTCTTCTAGTCCCCTTGGCAAGGTTGCACATGAGGATACTCCAGTGGCTCCTCTCAGTACAGTGGTCTTATCAAGACCTCCCCCTCAGTCACCACATAATGATCACAGAGACGTGCAAACAGGATCTTCGTTGCTGGCTTCTTTCCTCCAACCTGGATCAGGGGCGACCCTTCGTTCCCCCATCCCCCTTGGCCACGTTGACTATGGATGCCTCCCAGACAGGGTGGGGGGGACATTATCTGGACAGGTCGGTCCAAGGCACGTGGCACTATGACGAGAATCTTCTCCACATCAATATCCTGGAAATGGGGGCGGTGCTTTTGACGTTGCAGGCACTGCACGATCACCTCCCCCAGGGGACGATTGCCATTCAGTCCGACAACATGTCGGTAGTCTGGTACTTGAACAAGCAAGGAGGGGACCAGGTCTTACCCCCTTTGCAGAGAGGCCATGAAGGTATGGGATTGGGCGATTGCTACCAGACGTTTTCTGGTAGCAACACACATTCCGGGGAGTTCTAGTGTGATAGCCGACAGACTGAGCAGGGCTATTCTCTCCCCTCACGAATGGTCCTTGAACCACAAAGTGGTAACACAGATTTTCAAGACATGGGGAGTTTCATGTTGCGATCTTTTCGCAACTCCCCTCAACGCAAAATGCCAGCAGTTCTTCTCTCTCACTCCAGTTCCGGGGGAGATCCCCAAGGATGCTCTGGTCCAAGCTTGGCCCCCCGGTCTGCTATACGCTTTTCCACCGGTTCCCCTTCTCCCCAAGGTGATTCAGAAGGCGATTCGCTTGAGAAGCAAAATGATTCTAATCGCCCCATGCTGGCCTCGTCAAGTCTGGTTCCCCTTTCTTCACAAATACGCATTGGAGGGTCCCTGGTTCCTGGACCAAGTTCCGGACCTCTTGACGCATCAGTCAGGACAGCTCCATCAGTCCCTCCATTCATTGAAGCTAGCAGCTTGGCTACTCCTCTTCCGACCATAGTTAGGAGCCATTCTTTTGACCCTGAAGTCATGCATATTTTGTCCTCGGCCCACAAGACTTCTACTAAAAAGATGTATAGCAGTAAATGGAAGAGGTTTGCTATTTGGGCCCAACTCCGAGGTTTAGACCCTATGACAGCCTCTGTGTCAGAGGTTCTGAAGTTTTTAACTTCCCTGTTCAACCAGGGTTGTTCGGTGTCTACCATCAAAGTTCAATTGGCAGCTATTTCCACTTTTCACGAGAACGTAGAACTACCTTTAATGAGCAATAAGTTGTGCAAAGCTTTTATTAAAGGAGCTTGGCTTCTACGGCCCCCCCCCATATCTCATCCCGCACCACCGTGGGACCTTAACGTAGTGTTAGGTGCATTAACCGCACCCCCCTTTGAGCCGGCAGCAACCTGTGACTTAAAATTTCTTTCTTGGAAGACTGCCTTTCTAGTTGCTATCACATCAGCCAGGCGAGTTTCAGAACTTCAAGCCTTATGTGTCAAACCACCATACCTGGTATTTCACAAGGATAGAGTATCTCTTAGACCAAATCCATCCTTCATACCAAAGGTTTGTTCTAATTTTTGTTTGCAACAATCACTGGAATTACCGTTTTTTTTCCCTAAGTATACAAACAGTGCTGATTATACCTTTCACAGCTTAGATGTGCACAGACAATTATGTTTCTATTTGGATAGGACACACCAAGCACGAAAATCAGATCAACTGTTTGTTTCCTTTTCGGACAATAAATTGGGCAAAGCCGTCACGAAAGTCACTATTGCCAAGTGGATCAGAGACTGTATCAGTCATATTTATCGCATTTCAAATAACGAGCTTACAGTTCCAGTGAAAGCTCATTCTACCAGGGCTGTGGCCACTTCGGCAGCCTTTCATTCCAAGCTCTCTATTAATGACATCTGTGCGGCTGCTACGTGGTCTTCTCTACACACCTTTATTACTCACTACAAATTGGATGTGGCATCTAGGGGTCGAGCTTCCTTCGGTTCCACAGTTCTCCGGACCGTTTTCCAGTGAGCCACCCAGGAATTAGGTGCTAGGGACGCTGTCCCATCTGTAGAGAATGTAGGCAAGATAGGATCACATTACATCTTGTAGTTATGTACTTACCATAACTTTAGATGTATGGGATCCATCTCGCCTACATTCCTAATAACCCACCCTCCTTCCCCCTGCCTTGGCGGCCAGAAGAGACCGGACGGTCCGAATTCAACTGTTTCCTCTCTTGAAACACCGGGCAATGTTATAACAACAGTCTATGTGTGTGTGCTTGTGTGCGGACAAACAAGATCTGGGGGAGCAGTAGTGGTGCATCCTGGGATATGAGGTAACTCAGCCAATAAGAGACTTCGTTCTATTGTATAGCGTGCCGAGTCGGAGCCGAGGATCGGCTCCGAACCCATCTGTAGAGAATGTAGGCGAGATGGATCCCATACATCTAAAGTTATGGTAAGTACATAACTAAAAGATTTATAATCTGGAGATACTGAAATTCGACATTTCAGTATTTCGAGATTATAAACGGCTCCCGCATAGACATCTTAAGTTTTACCTTGACAAGACCAAATCTATCAGGAAATCAGGCCAATTGTTTGATTCCTTTCACCCCAGGGCTTTGGGGAAAGCAGTGACTAAGCAGACAGTTTCTGCCTGGATTTCCAGGACAATTTCCTTCTGCTATGCATACCATGGAAAATCCTTAGCATCTAAGGTTAAACCCCACTTCACTAGGGCTAGGCTTCTTCTGGGGCTTTCTTTAAAGGACTTGACACTCCCTCCATTTTGAAGGCAGCTACATGGACCTTTGTTCACACCTTTACCAAACATTATAGATTAGACCACATTTCTAAATCCAGGGCTAGATTTGCCAAATCAATCCTTCATGGATTCTTAGAGAATAGTTCCAAGCCTCCACCTTCTTCTTCCTTCATGCTTTGGCACGCACCCAAGGGTTTGGAATACTGCAACATAAGAAGAGGACATAGAATAGTTGTGTAAAATCTTACCGTAACTATAGATGTCCTTCTCTTCCATGCTGCAGTATTCTTTCCCTCCCTCCTTCCCCCTTCTTCCATTAAACTGTCACTTTTTGGATGGCACTGCACTCGTACAGTTATCCTGGGACTGGGGTCTGAGTGGGGGGCTCATTTCTGAGGTTTGGTATGTGCAGACATCACTTTTATGGCCCACGCTCCCTTAGCCAATGTCAGACATCCCACATGCCCTACAGTGACTAGAAGGTTTTTTATACTGGCCAGACGTTTGGGTAGCAAGAGAGGAAAACCCAAGGGTTTAGAATACTGCAACATGGAAGAGAAGGATATTTATGGTTATGGTAAGATTTTACAAAACTATTTCTCTGTGTTACTCTCTTGGTTAGCTCTGGTTCAAAAAGTGCTTACAAAGTGTGGAGCTGCAGTCCTAACTCGCTGCAGACTGAATGACATTCACGTATTTCCTTATTTAGATGACTTCCTCGTCTTTTTAGATATTTTCCCAGACATTGAGCCCTTATAGTGGGATTCTTCTCTTCTAACCAATCTAAATTTCCAGATAAATGTTCAGAAATCCTTCTTGACCCAGTCACCCAGTATCCTTTATAGGCTGTTTCAGACACTTTAAAGCAAAAGCCTTTTTTGACATAGGAGAAGCTGGATTGTTCTCTGGAAGCTTTCCTGAACTTCTAAAATCAGTCTGAGACTTCAGCTAGAGAGTTTTTCAGACTTATGGAACCACACTGATGGAACAGATGCAAGCAAATCCAGGTCTCCTCTATATCCAAGCCAGTCTGTAACTACAAACCCCTCTGATTTTGTTTGAGAGACAGTTTGGGGCTAAAGTTGCAAGGCCTGTTAAACTCAGACAAAAGCAGAACAATTTCAAAGAAGTTCGGGCTGTGATCCATGTATCAAAATCTCTTCATCTATGGTCTCCAGGACCTTTTCAATTGATTATAGGCAACACTACAGTGATGTGGTACATAAAAAAAAAAAAAAAAAAGGCAGGGGGGTGCCAAGTTGTACCCTGTGTGCAGGCTGCCGATGATAACTTGGGAGGTATCTCTTCAGCACTCCTTAACCCTCCAAGCATCTTACTATGGTTTGCTCTGACAGAATGTGGCAGGTAAGCTGAGTAGGACCAGGACAGACCCTTGCAAATGGAAAGTGAACAAGGGGACTTGCAAAAATTGATCCAGTTGTTCAAAACACCTCGTTAGATCTGTTTGCCTCCTTTCAAAATGGACAGCTGAAAACATTCTGATCCAGGGCTCCTTGCAAGCAAGTTTGGAAAACGCACATTTTCATTCTGTTAGATGGGAATTTTCCTTTATGCATTTTCACCCTTTTCATTGATATCTAGAGAAATTATGAAGATTCAGAAGGACTCTCCAAAAATTAACGTGGTTGTGGAGAAGACCTACTCCAGCAGATCAGTCATACTGTCAAAATCTCCATTGGAACCATCCCAATTTCTGCCATTCATTGCCTGCCAGTTAGACACAGTAAGACAGGTCGCCATATTAACTGCAAATAGGATAGCTGCAGTAATTCAAGTTGCACTAGACCTCTCCCACCACCCAAAGTCTGATGCAACTTAAGATGTATTTTCATATCACTGTTGCAGTATTCTTCACTGAAGGGATATCCTGCCAAGAGTAGCCAAACGTCCAGCCAGTATACCAAAGCCTTTGGATTTCTATAGACCCAATACATCACATGAATGCTGCTGTGTGAGGAGTAGGGCATAAAGGTGACATATGGATACAAATACTTAGAAATTCTTTGCCGTTAGTCCAAATGCCATTGTCTAATGTCAGTCTGAGCATCCATCTGCTTTGCTGGTTACTAAGCCGTCTTTGTTTAACTGCCCCATCGCGGTCTCTCTCTCTCTATTTTTTCTCAGTATTGCTGTTACCTGTGTTCATGTCATCCAAGAGGAGAAAATGTCAGTGTGGGAGGCAGATTTCACCATAAGTACTCATGACCATTGTCTTTTTTTGCCTAGATCTGTTCCACGACCCTACGCAATGCTGTAGCCGTCAGGTATTTTCCCTAAAACCTCCATATTTATCTTTCCCCTCCATATATCTTGAGAACCAACCTCTTGTGCTAGAGGAGGAATCCTCCCATCCCGACATGGACAGCTGTCTTCCACGAAGGCTAAAAAGTCTAGGCCTAAGCCAGTTGCTGTCTGGCCACCATCGGATGTATCTCTAGAAGCTGGTGAAAGCTCTGAAGAATGTCTTTTGTTTGCATAAGATTCCTCTGCTGTGACGCCATCAGAGGTTGGCAATGGATCAGAGTTCTTGAATGTCTTCTGAGGCTTTTCAAACATTCTGCTGTGGACATTGTGGGGGAACCACTGTTGATTTTATTTCCAAGGGACCGAGGAGGATTCCTCAAATTTTAGTCCGTGAAAATATTCCTACTACAATCATTGAATCCTCTAAAGGGACTGAGCCGCTGAGGGTTGCTGGGGCATATGGCCTATTTAAGAAAAAGCAAAAGACCAAGCATATTACCCCTATTACTAGAGATCCCAAACGTAAATGGCAGGATTTTACTCCAGGCTTGTTTAATGGTATGTCTTGAAGCCTCCTCAGGAGGTTGTCTGTCCCTGCTTCTCTCTGGTCTTCCACACCTGTTAAGAGGACAAGAGAACTGGATTCCTCAGATGAGGACCTAGATTCTGGGGAGGAATCCCTTGCATACTACTCTCAAATTCCTTCTTTGGACTATGGTTCAGAGGAAGAAGATTCTTTGAGCTTGGATTCCTTCTTGGAAGAATTATACTTTTTGGAGATGCTGTTGCTCGTATGATGCATTACTTTAAGTGGGAATGCTTCCAGGTCTCTGACTTCCAAAAGAGATACTATGAGCTTCTACAAATGGAATTCCCTAAGCTGTCTGCAGTTCTTCATGTGTTGGCAGCAATTTTGGACACCTTCTCTGCTTTGTCTGTAGCTCCTGACCGTCAATCCCCAGCCCCAAGAAACCTGACATGTTCTGCAAGGTGCCTGATGCATACCTCTCAAATGTCCAGATTTTTGCATCATATTTTTGGTCTGTTCCTAATAAATTTTGTGGTTTTCTGGCAAATCACTGGGATGATCTGAGGACTGAAGTAAATAAATACTGACGTGCATGTGAGTTTCAGACTTCTAATCCTTTAGAAATGTATGTTAACACAAGCCTTGTTACTCTAGCAACTTTTTAAGTTTATAAGAGCAATATTTAAAATCTATCTTTATTTTTGGCTTTTGTCCCCCCCCCCACACACACATTTTGTCAGGCTTTGTCCAGATTTTTTGCTCTAAGAGTTTGAGAGGTATGGCTGATGACTGCAAGTTCTTATTTAAATGTCTTTCTGCTGACCCTTCTGTGGCTTCAGTCTCAACCTAGAAGGCTTCTAAACTTTTGCATTCTTCTAAGCTTCTCCTTTCTGATAAGGAGAGTAGAGCTGTGGAAAGGTTGGGTAAAAAAGTATGTACTGCTGTCACCTTGTCATTTTGGGCCGTTAATTACCAAACCCACATGACAAGGTATGTCTTTGTCTCTCCTTTCTCAGTTGCTAAGGTCATGTCTGATCTGCCTGATTCAGAAGGGAAAACTTCAGCTATTTCCCTTTTTCAGCCCACTACCCAGGTCACTCATTACTCCATAAAATGCAGTTATGATGCTGCACGTGCCTCTTCCAGTAATGTTACTTTTGGTTCTGTGATGAGCTGTTGTTCTTAACTTCGCCTTCAGGCCTTGCCTGATGATATTAAAACCAAACATTTGGATACTTTTCTGGATAATAAAAAAATATATATATATATATATATATATATATATATATATATATATATATATATATATATTTGTGACTGCTACTGCTGACTTTAAGTCCCCTCCAGGATAAAGGTAAGGCCATGCAGGAACACAAGCATATTTTTGTCTTCATATTCCCAAATTTCAGAAGAATTACCCTTTTAATTCTTCCTTTGTTCATAAGTAGACTTGCTAACCTCCCAAAAGTTAGAAGTGGTCCATCTGTATTCCTCTTCCCGAGTCCACTCAGACACCTACAACTCAGAAGCCTTCTTTTCAGGGCAAGACTGTTTCTGTTGGTTATTTTGCCTCCTCATCCCCTTGTCTCTCCACCTTTCTTTGTATCTCCCAAATTGGCAACAGATCACCTCAGACTCTTGGGTGTTGTCTATCATTCATCAGGGGTATCTCATGATATGGAAATCCCCCACCCTCCACCCTCAGGCATTCTGCAGCCTCATCCAGACCAACACTGTCTTTTCCCAGGGGGTTTGCAGTCCCTTTTGGATCAAGGCAGCATTCACCTGTTCTACCCACCCAAGTGGAAAGTTTTTTCTGGAATGTTTTTGGTTCCTCTAAAGGAGGGGGCTCGGAGACCAAATCTGGACCTCTGTTTCCTCAACACTTTTCTCAAGGTCCCTTCTTTTAGGATGTTTTCTCTTCCGACTCTTTCCTCTACTCTCCCAGGCCTTCTTGGTCTCTCTAAACCTCAAGGATGCCTATAACATGCCCCTATACACACTCTCTTTGGGAAATTTTTATGCTTCTGTTTCCTCCTTTCATTTTCAGTTCTCTGCTTTGCCCTTTGGCCTTTCTACAGCACCAAGGGTATTCACCAAATGCCTCGCCCCTGTCTTTGTCTTTTGCAGCCTTCAAGAGATGCAGATATTCCCTTATCTAGATGACCGGTTTATCCAGGCTCATTCCCCCAGCAATCTTCTACAACTGCTTCACTTTACCCCTTGTTCCTTACAAAGTATGGGGTTCACTGTCAATCTCAAGAAGTCTGTGCTTGCGCCCTTCCAGGATCCATGTTTTACTCTGTTGCAGGATTCAGACTATTCCCATATTGGCCTCTCTTCCTGCTGCCAAGGTTTTATCTCTGACGACCTATTTATTCTCTTTCTCCTCAGGCCTCTCGCATGGCTAGAGAATTTATCAGGATTCTGGAGTTTTTGGCCTCTACCATTCCTATGCTTCCTCTTGCCAGGCTCCATATGAGGAAGCTTTAATGGTACCTCAAATCAGTGCGACCTCAACATTGCCACCCCTGGAGTTCCCTGTTCTTTTGCTTTCTTGTCTTAAACTGGAGCTCCAGTTGTGGATTCAGCAACTTTTCTCAGTCTGGGACTACCCTTTTATGCTCCAGATGTCCTTCAAGAATGCAACTGCAGTCATAACATATGGGTTGTCCTGCCTCAGGCAGCCCTCGGTCGGCCAGATTCCAAAGTCTGGGTCCGACGTCGGCTGATGTCACATTTCTCTCCGACGTCAGAGCGGCTGGAGTATATAAGCATCAGCCGACGCCATCTTCTTCAGTCTTTCTTGCCGCGCGGTGCCCGAAGCAGAAGCAGTTCGCAAGTGCCGGTCGGTCAGCTCCTGTATTCTTCGAAACCGAAGACATCAAAAAAGCTAAGTACCCTGTTGGGGACCTTTTCTTGCCTCAGCCGATGTCAGAATTAATTGAAAAAGTAAATAATTGTTTGTCTTGTGGTAAACAATTGCCTCATAAGGATTTCCATTCTTACTGCCTCCCTTGCCTTGGCCCAGACCACAACGTCTCGGCCTGTGCCGCCTGTACTCTCTTCAATAAGCGCACTCTCAGGTGCCGGGCGGAGTTCGCTGAAGACTTTTTTGTCGAAAAGTTTGCTTACATTATGCCATCGGAACAACCGACTTCACATATTTCTAAAAAACGGAAAGACCGGGACCGACCTCCTCGGCCCGTGACTTCCTCCGACTCCACGCCAAAACTTACCGCGAGTGCCCCGGTTCCCTCTGAGGCGGTTATTCCACCGCTTGGAACCGAAGACACTGCACTACCGATACCTCCGACACCGGAGGCCACACCGACGCCAATTATTGATTTTCCTCCGGATACTGCAACTGAGGAAATGCCCGAGACCATTGCTGTGGATAAGGTTACCCCTGCACGTGGGGCTGCCAGGCCTCCCATGTCTATGTCTATCAAGGCCTACACACATGCTAAGGCAGCAAGCCAGGCCAAGCATCACTCAGCTAAAACCTTGCCTCAGCCTAACCCTGAAGCTCAAATTATATCCTTGGCCGCAGATCTAATTTCTATGATCAGAGGCTCCCAGGCCCATCCTGAGAGAGGATCACAGCCTCCTCCTGATAAGAGGCCCAGGGTTAAACCACCTGACCCCCTTTCTTCAGATGAAGATTCTGGGGACTCTGTGCTTTCCGAATCCCAGGAACCCCCTTTTCAGACTTTCGAGGATTCGGATGCAAAGGACTCCATTCCTTCGGCCTCTCCTCCTGAGGATATTTCTTTTGGGGAAGTTCTGCATTCCATGAGGGAGCATTTCCAGTGGCAAGGTCAGGAATTTTCTGATTCCAGGAAGCGCCTTCGAACTTTCCTTAAAAAGCCACAACACAGACCCTTAGCTATTCCTCCTGTGCTTGATGTGTTGGATGACCTTTACTCTGACTCCAGTGCTACCCTGATTCTCTGCCCCCGGCTCCTGTCAAGCCTGACAGATATTATAGGGTCCCTGAAACCCATTCTCATTTCTTTAGGGCCCATGCTGTAGACTTAGAAACTATTTCCCAGGGGCCTAAGGGGGTTTCTGCTACCACTTCCAAAAATCCTTTGCCTTCCGACAGAGAGGCAAGGTCCTTAGAGAGATGGGGGAAGAAGGTTTACACCTCTACTACCTTAACTATGAGAGCTCTCAATTGTCTGTTTCATATGTTTCAATATCAGGATTCCCCGTTGGATGATTTACAGAAAAAATTAGCCTCTTCTGACCCTTTAGATAGGAAGTCTTTGCAGGAGGCTGTCCATAACTCTCAGCAGGTTAGTAATCATTTTCTGCAGTGTGGATATGATGCATTGGAAGCTTCATGTAGGGCAGCTATGACAGGAGCGGTCATTCGTAGACATGCATGGTTAAAAGAGCAACCCTTACCGGATCATGTTAAGGCAAAACTACTGGATGCTCCCTTGGAAAAGAACAAACTTTTTGGTGATAATGCTAAAGATGCGTTAAAGACCATTGAAGAAAAAGCCAAGTCAGTTCAGACAGTCAAAGATTTTCTCCAGGTTCAGCCCGCCAGATTCAGCAGGAACTGGCCTTCTAAAAACTGGTCATTCCCAAATCCTGAAAAATTTCAAAGGGGCAAGAACAGGCGTGCCCGTGGCAGAGGGCAATATAGAGGATCCTACAGGGGACGCCAATGGCAACCAACAAACCAAAGAGGTGACGCAGGGGTTTCCCATGTCACTCAGGGACAATCTCAATGACTTGACTCTAACTTCTCCGACCAAGGAGCAAGAACAAGCACCTTTGGGAGGAAAGTTATCTCTGTTCTCAGAAAATTGGCACAAACTGATAAAAGACAAATGGATATTGGACATTATAGATCATGGTTACAGGTTCTATTTTCATACCTTACCAAGAAAACAAGGCATGCCAAATCTTCCACAAAATCAAAAGGCAGAGGCTATCAAGCAAATTTCTCTGCTGGCTCAGATCAAAGCAACAGAAAAAGTGCCTCAACAAGAACAAGGTCAGGGGTTTTACTCAAGACTGTTCCTTGTTCCAAGAAAACAAAATCAATGGAGACCGATACTGGACTTGACCGCTTTAAACACTTTTCTCATAGTAACAAAGTTCAAAATGCTGACCTTACAGCAGCTCCTTCCCATGCTGGGCAAGGGGTCTTGGCTGACTACTCTGGACCTCAAGGAGGCATACCTGCATGTCCCTATCAGACACAGCTGCAGAAGATGCCTCAGATTTCTTGCAGGGCCAGAGCATTATCAATTCTCAGCATTGCCTTTTGGCTTATCTACTGCGCCCAGAGTATTCACGAAATGCTTGGCATCAGTAATTGCTCATTGCAGACTCCAGGGGATTTAAAATCTACCCCTACCTGGACGATTGCCTCATACAAGCGGACAACGAACTAACCTTGACAAAAAACTTGAATTATGTCATACACTTGCTACAGGCTTTGGGATACACAGTCAACTTTCAAAAGTCAAGACTTCTACCATCCCAGCAAATAACTTTCTTTTTTTTCAAAACAGGTTTATTGTTTTAACATATAAGAGAAATATCATAACAATTTTATACAAGTAATTAAAAATGGGTATTATTATAATATTCAACAAAACAACTAAAGTATTTACAAAGACATCCACTACAGTCAGATCAATTAATTAAACTAAAATACCATGCTATTGAAATTAAAATTTTTTTAACAAATTTTGTAAATTATCCCATACAATAAAATAAGATGTTTTTCTATTTGTTCTAGTCCTAATTGTGTTTATTTCCATATGGCACACTATATTCATAACATTTTTAAATTCATTGAACGAAGGAGGTGTATCTGAAATCCAATTTCTAGTTATTATTTTCCTAGCCACTGCTAGAATAGACCATAACAAGGGAAGCTTAACCTTTCACTTTGAGGTACAGGTGTGTTGAATAATATAAGAGATTTAGAAATAATGAAATTATCTGTAAAAGAGCCTGCAAAAATTCATTAATTGACTTCCAGTATTCTTTCAGTTTTATACAGTCATAAAACATATGAGCCCAGTCAGCATTAATTTCTACATTACATCTCTTACATAGATTATCTTTATTATTTATTTTATTCATCATCAAAGGTGTATAAAAGATCTATGTAAAAATTTCCATGTATAAAGTCTCCAGACAATGGAAGACGTAGTTCTATAAGCAGATTCCAATATATATTGTTTATCTTGTTGATTTGGTGGGTCCCCATTAATAGAAGTGAAATAATTCCAGTATGAATCTACACTGTAAAAAGTTTCTTGTCGGATAACTTTATGTATGTATGAAAGTTTACCTTTATCAGAAACTTTATGTTGTAAATTTAATATCAAGTAATCAGTCAGTGTTGGAATAGATTCTTTAACAGTTATAGACATTAAATCTATTTTATTAATGAGATGTTGTCTAAAGGTCTGAACCTCTAACCAGCAAGTTTCTCTTAGATCAAATTCTTATTTTAAGAAATCTAGATTTTTAACTTTATTATCAGATATCAACTGATACCAGTACTTTAGATCATTATCTACAGCTAAATGAGTTCCTTCAGAAGTAGATGACAAAAGCATACCCTGAGTATACATTATAGGAAATACAATAATAATTCCATTCCCTATACTTAGGGTGCATGAATATAAAGTTACGATAACTAATAATAATATTTAATGGGTAACAAACCATATGTTTAGGTGTAATAGGTGAAGTACAAAATTCCTTTAGTAACCATAACATGGAGTTATTTACAATCATATTTTTACGTGTTAAGGAGATTTTCATGAAGTGTATACTAATTAGCTCCCAATAATCTTTCCATTTTGTGACATATGACTGATCTATTAATAAAGTAATAACTTTTACAATAGAAGAGATAGTATATAAATTAAAGTCTGGAAAAGAAATACCCCCTTGAGACCAGCTATTAGTATTTTTCTTTAATGCAATCCTAGGTCTATTAGGTGCCCATAAGAAATTTAACATTAGTGTGTTCAGTTTCTTGATAATTATTTTTGTAGGTGGAAGTATTATTGATTGTATTAAGTATAAAATCTTGGGGAATGTTATCATTTTAATAATTGTAAGTCTCTCCTCCATAGTAAAAAACATATTATTCCAGGCATTAAAAAGATTTTGTATATTAAGAAAACAGGTATTATAATTATTATATATAATAAGCAAATAACTTTCTTAGGAGCCAAACTAGACACAGCCTCTCAAATGGCCTACTTGACAGAAGACAAGCAAGAGCAGTTAACTCATTACTTCAAAAGTTTAGCAAAACTCTCCCAGATGACTGCAAGGAGATTCCTACAGGCCCTGGGGTTCATGGCATCTTGCATTCTCCTGGTCCCACTAGCAAGACTACACATGAGAAAACTTCAGTGGTATCTAAAGAGCTTATGGTCTCAGCACAACAACAACCTAGAAGCAATTATCCCACTCATTCCATGTCTTCAAAATGAATTTCTATGGTGGGCCTCAGCAAGTCAGTCAAATACAGGCATGCCGTTCAAACAACCTCAGACAACACAGACCATTACCACAGACGCCTCAGACCATGGACGGGGGGCGCACATGGAAGGCAGATGTATTTAAGGACAATGGAATCCAAAGGAAGAACATCTGCATATCAACCAAAAAGAAATGCTGGCAGTAATGCATGCCATCGAGGCCTTTGGACATCAACTTCATCAAGGCCACCTTCTAATAAGGACAGACAACACCACTGTGATGTGGTACATAAACAAGCAGGGAGGTACTCACTCTTACCCCCTTTGCAGGCTAACAATGAATCTTTGGGAAAAGTCACTGAGCCTGAACATACAGCTACAGTCCCAATTTGTTCCAGGCAGAGACAATGTTCTGGCGGACAGTCTAAGCAGGAATTTCCTAGACCCACACGAATGGAGGTTACATCCAGACATCTTTGCACAACTAACCTCGGCACGGGGCAGGCCAGACGTAGACCTATTTGCCTCCCAGCTCAATCATCAACTACAAAAGTTCTGCTCAAGGACAAATCATCCACAAGCATGGAAGATAGATGCTCTCTCATTCAACTGGAGCTCCCTAGTCATCTATGCATTTCCACCTCTGCCACTGATGACCACAGTGTTACTAAAAATCAAAGCAGAGCAGCCAAAGGGAATCCTAATAGCTCCGAACTGGCCGAGACAACACTGGTACCCACTACTACGGAGCATATGTCACAACAAACTGTGGGCCCTTCACAAATGGCCTCAACTGTTGACTCAGCACAACTTCAGGACAGCTCATCCCAACCTCCAGACTCTACAGCTAACAGCTTGGAAGATCACATAAATAACCTCAATTTATCTCTCTCCAAGGAAGTTCAGCGGATACTAACAGAAGCCCGCAGACCATCCACCAGAAGGGCTTACTCAGCCAAATGGAAGCGTTTCAGCATCTGGAATACCAACAAGGGTCAAGATGCATCAGTACTGAGCATTCCACTCATTCTGGAGTACTTGGCAGAATTGCTGAATAAGGGACTTTCATACTCTTCCATAAAAATACATGCTTCAGCTATCTCAGCTAGATACAACACTGACCCACCTGTGTTCTCATATTCTTTGCTAAGGCATTTTCTTAGAGGGATCAAGAATATAAAACCTCCAAGAAAGGCACCAGTACCAGCTTGGGATCTCAATTTTGTGTTAGAAAAATTGACTCTACCTCCCTTCGAGCCAGCAGCTTCAGCGGATTTACAATTTCTGTCCTGGAAGACAGCTTTCCTGCTGGCCATTACCTCAGCTAGAAGGGTTTCAGAATTACAGGCACTAATGGCAATACCACCCTTCATAATCTTCCACCGAGACAGGGTCTCCTTACGAACCAATCCTTCCTTTCTGCCAAAAGTGGTATCTAGGGTCTCCCTAAATCAGGCAATTCACCTGCCTACTTTCTTCCCCAATCCTGAAAACAAAGGGGAAAGACTGTTGCATACCTTGGACATACATAGACAACTTCGCTACTATCTAGACAGAACCAAGATCAGTAGGAAGTCCGATCAGCTATTTGTAGCTTACGCTCCTGGAGTACAGGGAAAAGCAATTTCCAAACAGACAATTTCAAAATGGATTGGACATTGCATCAGATATTGTTATTCCTTCCATGGAAAGAGTGTGCCAGCCAATATCAGACCACACTCTACCAGAGCTACAGCCACCTCCACAGCCTTCTTAAGAGGGGTGCCTACAAAGGATATTCTAGAAGCTGCTACATGGAGCTCCGTGCATACATTTTCCAAACACTACAACCTCCCTTTATTTTCCAGATCCAGAGCAGGCTTTGCTTCGGCAGTCCTGCAGGGATTGCTAGCTACACCATCCTTTTCCTAGAGCATACCACCTCCCCCAGCTAAGCTATGGTATTCAACCCATATTTTATGACTGCAGTTGCATTCTTGAAGGACATAGTACAGTTTTGCACCTACCATAAATGTAGATGTCCGATAGATATGCAACTGCAGTCGGGTTTTCCCTCCCTCCTTCCCCTCTATGCCTTGGGTCCACTCCTCTCCCTGTTATTCTTAGCTGGGGATATCTGTTATGGTGTATCTGTTTATTGCTTACTTATTTGTCTGGAAACCTATTTTTGTTTCACAAATTTGATTTTAGCCTTCCTTGGAGGGCACCTGGCATCTGGGGCAAGAAACACTGAAGAAGATGGCGTCGGCTGATGCTTATATACTCCAGCCGCTTTGACGTCGGAGAGAAATGCGACATCAGCCGACGTCGGACCCAGACTTTGGAATCCGGCCGACCGAGGGCTGCCTGAGGCAGGACAACCCATATGTTATGACTGCAGTTGCATATCTATCGGACATCTACATTTATGGTAGGTACAAAACTGTACTTTCCTTCCCAAGGACTGCACATGGATGCCTCTGACTTGGGATGGGGTGCTTCTTTTGTGGCCCTCTGAAAGTTCAGGATCTTTGGCCTCTTCATTAGAGGTCAGACCATATCAGTGTAAAAGATCAGGGCTTTACTTCTGGATCTACAGACTTTTAATTCCCTTTTTCTTCCCAGCCCCCTGAAAATATTCACGGACAATACCACCTTAATGTGGTATATCAACAAGGAAGGGGTGTGGGGTCTTGTATCCTTTGCAGGTTGACTCCTTGGCCTGGGATCTGGCTATCACTTATCAGGTGACTCCATGCAGATTACATTCCTTCACAATCTAGTGGCAGACTCTGTGAGCAGATCCAGAACACAGGCTCACAAATGGATGCTTCACAGAGATGTTTCTGGACATAGTCCATCAGTGGGGTATTCCTCAGGTAGATCTTTTTGCCTCCCCTCTGAACAGACAACTTCCTCTATTCTATTCAAGAGTACAAAGTCCTCTGGCTTGGAAAATAAATGCCTTGCCTTTTTTTTGGAATGTAATGTTTCTGTATGCCTTTCCTCCCCTTCCTCTGCTGCCAAGAGTTCTGCACAAGATCAAGCAGGACTCTCCCAAAATCTGGGCGACTCCCTTTTCAACTAGAAAGCAGTGCTTCCCCCTTTTTCATTTGGCTAGGGGCAATCACCACAAGACAAGGGATCTGTTATCCATCTTCATCTGTCCACTCTTCAGATGACACTGTGGGTGATAGCGTTTTGATCCCTTTTAGGCATCTGATTTCTGAGGACGTTCTTCTGGTTTCCTTTTGTAAAGTAAAATAAAGTGAGAATTGGGAGGAACAGCTGCTAGGTCTGCAGATGGTATATAAAAACTGATAGTCAGAGGCAAACTTGATCTGAAGAAGCAGGAAGACATTTATTCTGGAAGCATAAGTTGTGTTTGAGCCCGCAAACGTTTCTGTGCTGAGCAGCTAGTATCTGAAGATAACCAGTCCTGTTGTTTGGCAGACATGGAACATGAAGATTCATCATTATGGTAGGTTCAGAACTTTTGATGTACTGCTGGCTACAACAAATACATTTGCTGCAATGCCAGACGTGTCATTTCTTTCTGCATGACATGTCCATTAAATTTAGCCCTACAGGACTCTGCACAAAGGTCATTTTGCTGCAGTAGGTGCAAAGTTGTTTCCCAGGAGGCTTTCTGTTTGTTCATTCTTGTCGTTATTTAAGTAGTTTTTTTCTCCCTTTGAGTTTTTTTTATCTTTTCTTAACTTGAACCTTTTTTCCAAATGTAAAATATCTGTCTTCATTTGGGTATGCAGTCAACTCCAAGTAAGTTTGTCAGAACAGTTTTCACTGCAACTTTAGCAGAGTAAGTGTTTAGGCCTCATTAGTGATCTTATTCACATTTTCACAAGCGCACAATATGCTTAGACTTCTGACCCCCCCCCACTTGTGCATACACACACACACACACACACACACACACACACACACACACACACACACAAGATGGCATCTGAATTGTTTCCAGTGAAGCTCATCTCGCTACTTGGATCATTTATTGAGTACTCTGCTTTATGAGGGAAGGTACGTTATGATCTGGATGCGAGAATAATTTTTTGTCTTCCCATAAGATTAATGGGAATATGGTAAGTCCAGGACTCTGTGGTGCTTCTTGTTTTCAGTAGTGCTCAAACTCCCTCGCTCAGCAGTCAGGAGTGTACCACTGCTTGCTCGCCTAGAGTTTGTGCTGCTTTTTGTTTTGAGTAAAGCAGGCACATCAGTCTCTGGGAGGTGGGGGTGGGGTGCAATTGCACAGCAGTCTTTGGGAGGTGGGGGGAAATGGCTGCTGCTACCCACCCTCACCATTGCTCTGCTCAGAGAAATGACCGTTACTAAATCAAGCCTCCCATGTAAACCAGAGCTGGAAGATTAATTTATTATTTCACTGTAAGTGAATCGGTCCTTAGAAACGTTTCATCCATTATCTAAAACAGAGGGCTTGTTCAGTTTTACAAATTTAGATAGGTAAAAAAGATGTATTTCTTTTCATTAATGTATTTGTTATGTAAGTAAGTGTGTTTATATACAGTTACAGCACAGGTCAATTAGAAAACGGGCGAAGAGCGCAACTGTCTGGACAAAACACACGATTTGATGCCAAGTCAACCACTGTTCAGAAGTCTTTTTTGAATTATTTGTTCACCCTTCCAGTATTGCTTTGTAGGATTTTATAATGGCAGCAAGTGCAACGAACAGGCACAAGGTCCCATTGTCACTGGTAAGACGCACAATAGTGTTCCTCAAGTATTTTATTCTGTATGAATAATTGAAAGCTATCCTTGTGCTTGGGTAAGCAAGCAGTACCATTCAAGCTGTAATAATTTAATGTTTTTGTTGCCAAGTGGAAGCTCGAATTAATTTACATGTCAGTGTGCAGTGCTTTGATTAATTGTTGTGAAGATGAGTAGGATTGCTGACCTTGCACCACTTTACACCGGTGGCCATTTCCCACCTTCCCATGCTATCCCTTAATTTGTAGTACTTGTATGGGTACGCCAGCTTTCAGAAACTTACTCTTGTTGTTATTCGTACTGTTTTAGTTTATTTGAAATTAAGCAAGTTGTGCACTGATCACAAATGGACAATTTCTGTCTCATCCCAGGGAAAAGTACAGCAATAAAAGCAATGTGTAGAACACAACGTGCCAGTGCAGTACAATATGTGCACAAGTCAGAGTAATGCAGTAGTAAGGTAAGATTAGTTAAGCATCCAGTGTGAGCTTACAACCTGTAAGTAACACTGATTTGCATGGCCTCTGCATGTTAGATTGATTTTGGTTTCTGGTGTTGTGGTCCCTGAGTATGTTTATATGGAGCCTGTAATTATGTAAAAGTGTAAACGCAGTATGATGATACAGTAGTTAATATTAATTGCCTTACTTGTCTCTATCCTTTCTGATTCTGTTCCTGTCTGAGAAGCATTCTAAGTGGAGTTTGTATGTCCAATCTATGTGTGAGTAGCGTTTACTTAGGATCTCTAGTTTCCTCCAACATTTCAAATATGCATCAGGTGAATTGTCAAGTTTCCGAATGTCGTAGATTTAAATGTATTGTGTCCTGCAGTAGACTGGCATCTCAATCCAAATTGCCTTCCTGTTTTATGCCTTCACATGCTGAGATAGTCTTGTCTTTTCTTTACCCTGAATTGGCTCCACCAGTAATGGAACTGAATATTAAAAAAAAAAAAAAAAACTTTTGTGAAACATACTCTGAAACTGAGAGAGACCATGCTTAACACCTGCAACAACTTTGCTTAGAACAGGCAGTTTGCTTTTTCTTCACATGGTATAACTTAATCGGACCAGTGTTCTTAGCTGCTCTAATTTGCCTTGTTTATGGTACACAGTAAACACTGCTTTGAAGAGTTTACTGTTCTACATTTTAAGTTGTTTACCTTTTTGTACCTGGTGGTTTGTAATGCCAAATGGTTTGTGCAAATAGTGCTATTTATTTGATGACCAAATGAGTGCGCTTGTTCCACAGGCACATCGGTCAGGCAGTAATGAAGTTTGAGTGCTAACAGCTGTAACAAATAAGAAAGAGTTGCATGTGCAAACAGAAACAATCACAAATTTGGAGAACAGCTGTTATAGGGGCCTACAGTACAGAGTACCCACCCCGGGTTACAAGAGCTTGTACAAGTTGCAGTTTGCTGTCCTTTTCACAAAGCAGAATTGTTTTGTTACCACAAGCTGTCTGTCCTGTATCAGTGCTGCTCAAAAGCATATACAGCAGCTCTGTTACAATGGGAATAGTCTGTGTATATTGGAAGTTCTCACTAAATACAGTATGTGGTAAGCCTATATTGTATGATTTTAAAATGAGGACTAGAGGGTAGTATATAAAAACATTGCGTGGGTTCTGTACTGTAGTGGTTTTCACCTCAGTTTTTCACATGTAGAAGGTTGTGAGTTCACTTCCCCAGTAATACCACTCATTAACTTCACTATTCCTTCTCCTCCACCTTCCAAAAAAATGACTGTATCTACAACTGCCCACACAAAGGATCAAAATCTCCAGCAACAAAGAGTTCACTGGCAGTGTAGATTCATTTATCAATACTTACCCCATCTCTGGAACAAAGTGCCTATATGTATTAAAACGGCGATAACCATAGCTACCTGTAAGAAAAATGTAAGCAATTGGATATGTTTCTGTAAACCCCCCCAATCCTGTTTCGCCCTAATGGAGGACAGGAGATGCCCATTGAGAATGAATGCGGTCTGGATATTAGTGGTCTTTGGACTGACCCTGCTTTGTACACATGGTGATACTGTCTTACTCTGAACAGGTAGTCCACAGAAGGTTTGTTTTTATTAAATATAGATGAGCAGCTTTCAGTTCGTATGTGGTTATTTTTTATTTCAAGGCTGATTTAGTTGTAGTTGTTAAAGAGAGTCTGCATACTTCGGATAGGGAAGAATTTCTGTTAGTTGAAAGGAATATCATAGCTGCGTATATCGAGGGGCAGGTAGCAGGGTTTGAGTTTCTCTTATGGCTGAAATTGGATTCTTAAAGAACTAGAAATAATGCATTTAATTTGTGTTTCTAGCAAATGCTGCCCATTGTTATTTTTTTTGGGGGGGGGGCTTATGATAGAGGAACTATGGCTTGTTCCTACATTAAAAGCTTTCCTTTTAGCATATTGGATTTGACTAAAGCAGACTGTAGTGTCTGAGCTGGGCTCACTGGGAGGAAGCGGTTTGTGTGACGGAATGAATATTCCATGTGTTGGCTGAGGATAATGAAGCAGACCCTGCCGCTGTGCACACTGGAGTGCGCTGGCTGCTGTTCCAAGCCCACTTCCCTCCTCCGCTCCGCTGCTGACCTGGGAGCACGCAGAGCAGGGGGAGCTGCTTTCAGTAGCAGCTTATTCAGAAATCAAAAACACACAGCAGGCAGGGAGCCCAGAGATTCATTTCCCTGCTTTTTAAAGAGACAGAGCTTATTTCAGAAGACCACTAGAATTCTTGCTGAACCATTTTCATTCTTCAAAATAACTTGTATATCCTCCATGATACCATGAAAAGAAGTTTGTCGCATTGTTTTATTTTGCCAATATCCTTCTGTTGGATACTCTGTTAATGTACTCAAGATGTTCTGCCCCCCCCCCAATATGCATGTAAATACAATGTGTTATATCCCCAGAACTGTTGTGATCTTTTATTTCACTAAGTACTAATTGAGTTAAAATGTTTGTTTGTAGCTGCCTATTTTTTTATTCATATTTAGAGAAGTTTGTATTTTAAGAGGGTATCAGGCTTTAGAGTGGGAGGGAGACAATGACTTTTCTATACAGTGCTGTCCTACATGTAAGCAAAAACATGCTGCTGCCACATCCCTGCGTGTTCTGTAGTGATAAGTGCTTCATTGTGTTTGTAGTACATGAAAGGTGGCTGTTAGTGATAGTCATATTAACTGAATGTCTTTGTATTATCTGAAGCCGTTTATATTCTGTCACTTTTTTCTGTGATCAAACCCCTTCCAACCTTGATTCTAAAAAAAAAAAAAAAAGGCACCTGCCAGTAAGGCGCAGTAGATGCACATGGAGTTGATGTCAGCACTGTACTTCCTTCGATTCCATGTGAAGCGATTGTTGGCAGGGTACTGTGCCCATCCAAAGCAACATGCAGTCAGTTGTTTCCCAGGACTCCCATGTGGATGCCACCCACACAGTGCCATCCTTCCCCATGATGGGCATGCTCATCCTCCCTGTCTGAGTTGTCAGGCACTAGGTCACTAGAACTAGGTCACTTGGTCCATAGCCGGAGTTTTATCCTTCTCCAACAGTGCCAGCAAAAAACAGGCAAATTTAGTGGAGTATGACAAAAGATCATCAGACAACTACTACCTGACACACAAAAGTGTAACTATTTCAGTGTATGCCAATTCTGAGATAGCATTATCTTGAATTCTGCTTAATCTGTGTTACAGCAATATTAGCATTAAAAGTGTGTGTATGTGTATATATCTATATTTTATATATATATATATATATATCTATATAAAATTTGTAAATATATATGTGTGTGTGTGTGTGTGTGTGTATATATAGATATATATATATATATAGATATATATAGATATATATAGATATATATAGATATATATATATAGATATATATATATATATATATATATATATATATATATAGTTTTGGGTCTAGGGAGTTGCACGGTCTGAAAACCCTTGCAAAAAAAAAAAAACCTTTAACAATGAGTTCTGATTTTTGCCGTTTTCTATTTACTTTTCACATTTTAAGCACTGAGCAGTAGTGTGCCAATCATTTGTCATGCTGTCAGGTTCTGGAATTGGGTGAGAGTTATTTTGAGACAGAGTTTGTTTGTTAACAAGGAAAAAATATTTTTTCACATGAAGTGGTTAATTATGGATCCGTCATCCTGATGAGATTGGGAAATGCTGACAGAATTCAACAGTGCTGCTGGGACAGAGGTGCAATGTACTTCAGTCCAGAGTGGTTTTAAAAATCAAGTGCTAAGAGTAATTGAAGTTTTAAAGTGGTTATTTTCAGTTGTTATGCATTCTTTCTTTGTCAGTGCCACTATCTCTCATCAGTGTTGTTAGAATGGAGTAATCATTCTTGAAAATAATTTTCAAATAATGAAATATCACTGCTGATGTTTCTTTTAATCCGTCACCCTGGAATTAAAAGTATGCTTTGTGCTTGGCTGGCTTGATAGCATTGACAATGCACATCAAGAAATAAAATATCCTCTTTCTCACAGCAAGTCAAAAGAGGCTGATTGGTCTAGTTTGCAGCACATCTCTCCACTGTCCAGAGTTTTAGAATATATGTATAATAAACCAAAACTAGTGACTAAAAGTCATACTGTGCCAAAAAGTAAAAAAAAAAACAAGGAAAAATATGCACAGTATATAGTTACCAAGGCAAGCAGCGTAAAAAAGCACAAAAAGCCAAACAAAAACTACTAATAATACTATACTTTTACTAAATCCGTTTTTGCTTGGCTTTTTTATGCTGCTTGCCTTGGTAGTTATACTGTGTATATTTTTCCCAGAGTTTTAGAATGTCCAGATTTTTTTTTTGCCCCATTTATGGTTTGCACCTCCATAAAAATTGTGGTCTTGTGGTATATTGAGGATTGAAATCATTAAGTAGTGACAGACATTTGAATTCAGACTCTTTAAACTTAATATCCTTCAGATAATGCATACTAATGTAAAACTTCTTTTAGCAAATTTGTAAGTTTATAAAGTCAGTCTCAGATTTCAGGATTTTGTCCCCTCCCCCAATTATTTTTTTTTCCTTTTTGGGGGGGGGGGTGCTGCTGGGAGGATGACACAGTTTTTTCAGTGCTCCCCATTGCTTACAGTCGAGCGGTACACACAAAGAAACTTCCTGGCACCCCAGCTGGAAAAGCGATTACACTGAATTTGCATCATGCTGTCTGCGACTTATAAGGTGGGAGAAGCTGTCGGCGACTTAAATACAGCAGACACAGGAACCGTTTACAAAGTGATTAAAAACGGCTAGGACAATTAATTTCAAACAGCATAGAACATTATCAGCAATAAACACACTCCAGCAACATTATCTGTGGTGCTAGCACAGTTCCACAAGGTAGGTGTTCGATTGCACTTGATGATGTTTATGTTAATTTCCTTTGTCAGTTTACTAGGTGTTGTCATGACCCAAAATGGGTGTTATTCAGCCATGATTCAAGAAGAGGGGTGCAGCAGTGAAAGACATGACAAAATGAAAACACGATCCGTGACATCTACAGAAGTATTTCTGTGTAAAGTACAACCAGAATACAGTTAAATAACGAAGCAAGTGTGTTGTGCTTTTGAAAAACATTTATTACTGTTTACTTACATTCCTGATACAGAAGTTATACCCTGCAGAGTAAGGAGCAGACTTGAGCCATGCCTGTGGTACAGTTACAGTGGGCGCAAGTTTACAGACAGGCCCTCAGTGCAGTAGTGAATGGGGAGGTTGTCTCAGAGTTAATGGAATGAGAGGTCGTATCCAGAAGTACTCTGGAAGATTTAAGAGTGCTGATGTGTGTGCAAGGAACAAAGAATGCAAAAACCCATATTCATAAGCTTCTAAATTAATGAACAGGTGACACACTGAGACCTTTCTAATTTTAAGCTGTTGGTTATCTATAGTGTCACATCGATGCCCATGCGGAATACTTGAATTCAGAATAGCTCTGTAGAGTTCACTGTCCATGCTTTCGTTTTGTCATGCCAAGAGCTAGCTCGACTCCCAGTCACCCACAAGTCTGAGCTATTTCTGTCTGTTGTGATCTTCAGATTTTTATTTAAATTTTTTTTTTTTTGTCCTTTGTTGAACGGGTTAATCCCACTAGGGTAAAGTCGTAGCCTCTTTTGAGGGGAAGCACGCGGTGGTATTTATACTTGTAGGAGAAATTTGGGCAGGTCGTTTGGGAACTTCCTTTGTTTTTTCAGTTGGTGCCATGGAATCTTTTAAATCCACCTGAACTACCACTAACTCCAGCAAATAAGACTGCTATTTAATGTCTCATCTGAATGGTGACACACACTGTAATCCAGAAATCCCTAATGCTGAAGTGCATTGTCAGCAATCCAATCACCTGAGTGGGAATAAAACCCATGGCCTGCTGGCCTTCTGGCACCAAAGGTGAGTAATGTACCTGTTGAGCCAGTGACACTACACTGATAACCAGACCATGGCCAGTTCCTTTCTCTGATCACCCATTAAAGCAATTTAACAGTGCACTTGCACAAAGTTTCGTTGGAATGCAAAATGTTCTCTACCCAGGACCCAAAAATCTTCTGAAGTCAGCTTGACATCTCCATAAAGTCATCTAGTTTCTGTGCTGGTCTTCACAGCTAATGTAGCCTCTCTGCTTCCAGTCATTGTTTCACTTAGGAATCATGCTGGAAACTATGATAAGTCTGTTGTCCCTAATGCCTTTCTATATTATGTGCCTGTTAGCCTTATAATTTAACTAGTACCATTTGCGTGACATTCTATTTTCACCCCTAGCTTTCCCGTTTAGTATTTGCTTGCCTCCTGTCTAACCACTCTTAATTCTGCTGTCTTCAGACTAAGCATACTCTGGGAATTTGAGATTTGTTGTCATCATCTGACCCTGTAAGCACAGACTTATAGGTAGCTTATTTTCTATACAGGTACCATATAGTTTGGCACTTAATTGTGACCTCTTGTAGACATTAGGTCCATAGGTAGTTACAAGGCTTGCAGTCTAGAAAACCATTGAGGAGCTTAGCCCAAATTCCCAGTTGCCCCCCAAGCACTGTCTTCTTAAGTGACTTGCTCAAGGTCGTGCAGTATGCAGATGAGGCTTGAGGGAATCGAACTCTGTACCACAGTTACTACACTTCCAGCCATAAGTGCCAACTGCTAGACACAGGAGATAACCGAATGTACTGTAGCAAACAATTCATCATAGTAATAATGTGGGGGTGCCTTTTGAAATTCTGAGGACCATAATTATGATTCTATAGTAGAATGTGTGGAATTCCAAAGTTGAAGTACTTCAGGGTACCCCACACCCCTGTTCTGAGTAAAGTAATTTCCGAGCTGTTACAAGTGTGAAGCCCAGTTCTGTGCCTCCTATCATTTTGACAGTTGAACTACAGTGCCTTAAAAAAAAAAAAAAAAAAAAAAAAAAAAAAAAAACTGAAACTTGCTGCCGTCAAAGTGGTTATAGAGAGCTTTGCCCCCCTGCATCCCCTGACATGGGGGGAGGCTGTTCCTCCCACACCCCCACTAATGCTGCATGGTTCCCATAAGAATGCTGTGTTTAGAAGAGGACATATTGTAACAGCACTTATATTTTCACGATTTTCCTTGTGTTGACTGAGCAGGTATACTGATAGACACATTTTCTTCATATGTGGCAGAGGTCCCTATGCATATATGTCCTACCTCTTTCATTTTTTTTAGGTAGAATAATTAAAAAAAACAGTACAGATGATCAAAAGTCAGATGCTCAGAAATTACCGGCTTTAGTCTTGTGAGATTGTAGAACAGTGAGGGTCAGGGAATTTGCCCTTTCTCCCACTGTTATGTGAATTCTAAGTTTGGTATATGTAATTAACAAGGGTTGTGGGGACTGCAGGGTGCTTTTTTAAATGGCTTGAGTTTCAAACATAAGTTTGACTATTTGATACTCAATTTTATAAAACATGAAGGAAATGTTATAATTCTATCTGTGTGTGTGTGTGTGTGTGTGTGTGTGTGTGCGCGCTCGCGCGCGTTCATCTCATTGCAGCCGGATGATACCTCTAGATGTTTCTCCAGTTACATCTTATTGACGCATCTAAGAGTAAAGTATTGCTTGTTCATATTTGTATTAATTTCAAAACCATGCTACATACAAAGTATTGAAAGATGTTGAAAGATGTTGTCTTTTAGCTTACACAATGGTAACGCAATTGAGTTGCTATTTGATCTCTGTCTAGTGCAGGTAAAGAAATATTGTTCATATATAAAATTTATTTATTTATATTGTCATAAATGTTACGTTTTCTGAATATCTCAACAACCAAGTGCCACAGACAGAACTCCTTAGCCTCGTATGAAAGCTCTGAGCTGTATGTACAAATGCTGCTAACAGTGTATGCGACAGGAGTGCTTCCTGAAATATTGAAAGCTGTTTATAATAAACTATTATAACCTTTACAGTTACTATGACTTATAAAATCCAGTTTAGACCTAGAACCTAAAGAATGTTACCAATATAAAAATAGTTTGTGCTGAATAGTTTGCCAGGGACAGTTCTTCAGTAGCTCCTATGGTTCCAGAGAGATGTACATTTATTCAAAACATGAGGACATAATTTGATTCTAGGGCCCCACTGTTGGAAATTACAGTGCAAACTTCCAGCGCTCCATTGGAGAGAATGCGATATGTAATGTGTACACACACACACACACACACACACACACACACACACACACACACACATCTGTGTATATGCAGACAGTGACATTGTCATAGTAGACTAAATACACATGAATCCGTCTTTACCTGTAAGATTTTATGTAATTATTATATACGATTGCCACAAAGTTACTAGTGAAACTTTACAGTCCTGTCTGACTGCAGTCATGGAAGAAACAGTTGATCTTGTGTACATCTGTTAGCACAATGGATAGGTAATTTCACACTTGGGGCTAACATGAAGTCTTATCCCGTATTTGTGCTAACACTTATTCTTTCGGCTTTTCCCGGTTAGGGGTAGCCACAGCGGGTCACCTGTCCACTCATGACTGGCAGTGGAGTTTTACGGTGTCGAGTTGCCAGCCCTGTGCCCACCCTTCCACAGAAGGCACACACACGCACACACTCACGCCTAGGGTCAGTTTAGAGTATCCAGTCCACCTACAGCATGTCTTTGGGATGTGGGAGGAAACCAGAGCACCCGGAGGAAACCCATGTGACCACAGGGAGGACATGCAAACTCCGCACAGAAGGCACCCCAGCCGAGGATCAAACCAGAGAACCTCTTGCTGTGAGGCGGCATCGCTAACCGCTGCACCACCGCAGCCGCCCCCATTCTTGTACTAACCCTGACCAACTTAAAGTAAATCTTTGGAGCCATAACAGAGTCAATATAACAAAATGCTTTTGGGGGCAGCATAGTTACAGCTGAATTAGCCGCTTACTAGATCATGTGGACCATACCGCTTAATTCTCTGCATCTGCCAGCTGGAAAGCAGAAGTAGCTAAGTAGTTAGGGGAATGTGTCATCTAGATTTTGGTCTTAAGCAGTTTAGTCTGTCATTAACTAAGCTTTGTAGGGTGCACCTCACAGGTAATAGTGTTGCAACCCTTGAAATTAATTGAATACTGTTCCTTGCACAAATACAAAAACTAGGTCATGGTACTCAATCTGAGAAAACAGAACATTGTCCATCCCTCCACACCTACAAATTACACCTGCCTCCTGTAGTGACCCTGTGAACAGCCACCACTGTCCAGAAGTTACTAGACAAGTAAGGAGTGGGAGTAGATTCCCATGCTTGCCTTCTGGATTGCACCCACACACACCACATATCCATGATAGACAATTTAGGTTTGCCAGTCCGCCTGTCTGATATCTTCAGGATGTGGGAGGAGACTGTAACTCCCAGAAAAGAACACCCACAAACAGGGAGACCAAAAGGCAGGTTATGAGCCTCTACAAGTCTGCATCTTGTGTCCACTTCTGAAACAGATCTGTTGGCTGCCATTTTCAAGCAGATAGTTGTGTCATCACATTTGCACTGTGGTAGCAGCTCTAGTGGCGTAAATTTGATTAATGGCTTGGCCACTTGATGGAGGTGGTGGGAGGATGCACATGCCTATTCTGGGGAGAGTGTAGAGTGAGCCAAGACATGTACTGCCACCTTCAGATGAGACTCGGTGTGTAGGTGTCTTGTGAGGTAGCCTTTAAGCCCACCAACCTACCGCTAGGTAGTAGCTCATTAAGAACTGGGTGGGAGCTTGCAGTCAGAGCAGTGTGTTTTGAGCTACTCTGCTTGATGCAGGTAGCGCATCTCACTGACCAGGGCATGGTGTTAGGCCATTCAAATGCCCTCATAGCAGAGATGCCAGTCAGAACACAAGCCTTCTCTCACAGCTGTCTGATTGAAGTCTGTTCTGTATGGTTCTCCTCTATATAGTTCTGGAGATTCCCCACCATGGAGGAGAGAATTGGCTGGAGCCCTTATGAGAGAATCTCTATGGTTGGCAGGCACTAAGATCAAAGGAACATTGGGTGTGGGGGTAGTTGCTCTGTGATAACACTTAAAAGATGGACGATGATATCTGGTTATATGTTCTGTACAGTTAATCTGCTCTACACACGAGGCTGTCCTGAGAATGTCTCGGTCTGTGCATGTGTGTGGAGTAGTGCGGCTGGGATGAGAGCCTGTGGCTGCTAGTGAGGAATGCAGTAATTGGTATGATTACAGGCAGACTGCGAAATCATGGTCTTTATCTGTCAGCAGGTTTTCATACCAAAAATGTTGTAGCCCTTCAGATGTTAATTGACAGCACTTTTAGAAAAAAGAGCTGCGGTGTGAGGGTTAATTACAAAGACAATAGAAGCAGAATCAGTGGGGCTTGAAAGGGACTGAAAGCGAGGTGAGACATGCTCAGGTATGGGACAATGAGTCTGTGATGTAGGTTTGGGTGGAACAGGTTAGACAATGGGGAATGCTGTGGCATTTGAAAATGTGCTGAGAACTTGGTATAGATGAAGGAAAACAGGAATAAAAGAAAGAGGAGCTATATATATTGGCACATTTGGGGGTCAGGTAAGTAAACTGTGATCTTGGAGCAGACATGAGCACTTAGCCTGTACAAGTGTTTCTTGTCCTGCTGTAGGATAAGGTGGAATGAATGGTAAGTGAACAGGTAAAAATGGCTGTAGCAGTAGTACAGTGGAAGGAAAAAGATCCACACACAGTGCATTTATGTAATGCTGTGGTTGCCAGACCACGAAAATGATGCAAGGACAGACTGGCAGGCAACTAACAGCTGAACTTTGTGCTTTATAAAGTAGGGAAGCTGAGGGTTAAACCTGTAGAATGAGTTGTTCTTTATTTCAATTATGAGATTGATGGAATGGCATACATTTTGTAACTAGGCAAGGGAAAAGTAAAAAGGTTTGGCATTAGAAGTGACATTGCAAATAGAGTGGTTTTGTAGGAAACAATGTAAAATTTGTAGGAAATAATGTAAACTCTGCCCCTTACAGGGGAATACTGGGAAGGTAATTGTAATTGTACGCTTGGGGCTGGTGCACATGGAGGAATGGAAATCTTAGTCTAGCTTTGCAATCTCTGTACTTGTTTCCTTTCTTGAGTATGTCATCCCTTTAAAAACAGCATTTCGTATTTCTGTCCATTGCTTGTGGAAATTATTAGTAAAACTCTCCAAGGCCTCAGCCATCCGTCTCATCTTTCATTCAGTGATCCAGCACATTTCATACTCCAAAGCCTGTTAAGATTATTTTATTCCCCCCGCATAAAGAAAATAAGTTAACTTCAAATGCATATTGTGGTGGGCTGTGGAATCTGATTTATACCTCTAAAAGGCTGGCAGGTGACAGAGCCTTTTGTTTTCACTGGACTGATTCTTTGACCATTTCATGGATCAATGCAAAAAATCTATTTAGATGAAATAGAAATAATAGTAATTTTTTTTACTTTATAATGTTCCGGATGTGTCTGTTTTGTTTAATTTTGAATTTTCTACCCAGTTGACAGTAGCAAATTTTAATTTAAGACACTTGTGTTGCTTTGTTGTATTGTGTGTGTGTTTTGCCCCCCCCCCCTTTTCCTTATTAACCATTAGCACTGCCTTCTTTACTCAGTGTAGCAAACATTGTTTGGATTTTTGAAAGGTAGGGGGATACTTTTTAATGATGTCAGTTTAAAAACTGCAGAAATTTCGTCATTGATGGAATGAAAGACTGGCCAGTTAATTTTATTTGTGGAATCATTCAGCACCTTTTACATATTGACTTTGTCTGCTTCTGATCTCTGTTACAATAACTTTCACTTTCATCCAGATGTGTCTGTAGATACAGCTCCATTCCTTTTTCACATCCAAACCTAAACAAGTTAACTCTTCATTCAGTTGCCCTTTCAGTAAAGTAACATTTCTTGATGGAAGTAAAAATGTCCACAAAAAGCTGAACAGCTGTTTATTCCAACGCAGACAAAAGTACAGGTAAGTGCTTTCGAGGTCCACTGATCAGCTTTTTGGTTTATTAACATTTCTTGATATCTTCTAAGTTTCTGTCTAGTCATTTTTGCTGTTATACAGCTATCAAAACAAATAAATAAGCGGCGGCTGAATAACTTCAGAATGTCCACCTTTCTTCGGAAGTTTAGTGTTTGTTGTTTGGACTTTGGTTGTGGACTTAGCAGATGGTCACTGCTTTAAGACAGTCTTGTGGTATCTGCCAGCAATAGAGTAACCCCCTTTCCATGTTGCTGTGTGTCTGGACTTTGTTTTGCCTTTCCTAAGATTGACTGTAGAACTGTATGAAGGACCCCCTAAGGATGCCCAGTGAAGTACTGTACAGTAGTAGACTAACTTTTTCCCTCCTTCATTGATCACTGTGATAGTACCTGCCGTCCTGCACAAGTCAGGGTTACCTGAAATAGATGCGTCTCTTACCACTCTTAGCTGCTCTTGGTTAAAGATCACATGCAGAGGTATTCTTCTTACGGTTTCCTTTTGCAGTAATTTATGTAGCTTTTATGTTGGTTTCTTCACAGAAACTATATTCTTACATTTAATAAACGTATGTTCATATTTCCTATATGATGAGTAGCTGCTGGGTTCTTTGGGATTTTTGAGTCGTGGTCCTGCATTTTCGTAATGCAGCATGAGGGATTTCAAGCTTACACTGGATAGAAATGTTTTCTATAGATTCCAGCAGATTTCAACACAAAATGACACGGACTGCAGTTCAGTCATCAGGCAATAAATTAATAACTAAGTGCATTTATAGCGAAATAGCTAGAAACAAAAGAGAAATGGAACAAGGTAAGATTCCTAGTAAACATCTTGGAAGAAAGTGCTGGTTGCTGCAATACCTAAAGAGGTTAAAGATCCATCGGATCCAGCTCGTACAGGCGAATTTCAATACTAAACTGTGATTATAAAGTGTTTATAATGTCTAAAAGAATGGCAAAAGTGATGGCAAAATTAATAGATATGGATCAGTGTGGATTTGTGGAGGGGAGGCAAACATTTGAGAACATTAATAGAACACTGATGATCCAGAAAGAAGCAGAATGTAAGAAAATGCCACTGTTGTTGGTAGATCTTGATGCAGAGAAGGCATTTGACAGAGTGAGCTGGGACTTTGAGCAGTGCAATGGAAGCATTTGCATTCCCTGATAAATTTATAAGGTTGATTAGGAGGATATTTGAGGGATCGGAGACAAAAATTATAAAGTGGATGGGGTCCTTTATGAATTTCTATTTGAGCAGAGGAACCAGGCAGGGGTGTTTCTCTGTCTCTCTCTTTCCCCTTTGTTGTTTGCATTATATTTAGAGCTGTTGGCAAAGAAAATAAGTGACTCAGAAATTCAAGGGTGTAGTTGGTACGGTAGTCAAGAAAAGCTGGCTATTTGCAGATGATATTCAGTGTTGTGGAACATTTTGAGACAGTTTCACATCTTTTCGGGATATAAAATGAATGAAGGTAAAAAAAGGTTTGCCCCGAATTTGGAATGTCCATTTTGGGTTGA